>NC_031799.1:3157998-3238078 GCF_001522545.3 Parus major | reverse complement strand
GTGTGCCGCTGTCCTGGTTGTGCCGATTTTTCAGCCCCACAGTCCCAGCCATGTGGCTGCTCCTGGACCAGGCTGATGGTGGCCACTCCTGGCCCCTGGCCACTCCTGGCCCCTGGCTGCTCCTGGACCCTGGCCACTCCTGGCTTCAGGGCCACTCCTGGCCCCTGGTCGCTCCTGGCCCCTGGTCGCTCCTGGCCTCAGGGCCGCTCCTGGCCCCTGGCTGCTCCTGGCCCCTGGCTGCTCCTGGCCCCTGGCTGCTCCTGGACCCTGGCTGCTCCTGGCTTCAGGGCCACTCCTGGCCTCAGGGCCACTCCTGGCCCCGGCTGCTCCTGGCCCCTGGCTGCTCCTGGCCTCAGGGCCACTCCTGGCCCCTGGCTGCTGCTGGCCCCTGGCTGCTCCTGGACCCTGGCCGCTCCTGGCCCCTGGCCGCTCCTGGCCTCAGGGCCACTCCTGGCCTCAGGGCCCCTCCCAGCAGCAATGGAGCCTTTGGCTGGCACGGCCTGGAGGTGCTGCTGGAAAAAGGGCTGGTGGGCTCTGCTGGGAAGCTGGGAAGAGGCCCCGGCTGCCTGCCGGGATGGGCCCGATGGGTTCCCCAGTGAGGGGCTCGGCAGCCCCGCTCACCTCCCCTCAGGGACACAAAATCTCAGCTGGGGCCACCTGGGGCTGGCCTGGCCCAGCCTCACAGGCCATGTGGGCCCAGCCTGACCAGCTCCCAGACAGCTCTTCAAACGCCAGAAGCCAAGAGAGAGATTTCCCAGGCTTGCCTGTCTTTAAAATGTGAATCTCACACAGGTGGATCTAGCTTTTTAAATGGTTCAATAGATTATCAATTCTCAGAGCTAGCCAGCTATTGGTTTTTGCTAAGCATAGAGGAAGCTCTTAGCAGTACCTCCCAGAAAAATAATTTCCTGGTGGCTTCTTCTCTTCTCACCAAATGTTAATTAATGCAAAACCAGCACAGGTGTCACTATAAATTTCTTGTTTTTCTTGTTTGAATGGCACTGGCAACTAAACACTTAACACAATTACTCCTGCATAGCATTCTGTTTTATGATTAATTAGCTCCTCACATGCAGAAATGGGTTGAAAAAACAGATGGTCTAACGACCCACAAGGAGAAATTACACTTGTACTGTTGTCTCCTACTCATGTACCAGGCCACCTATAAATGTCAACACGATCCAAAGCTCACTGCTTATTGTCTGATCTTGACCTACTTTCCTGATTATTCCTGTTTCCAGCAAATATTGGTCTTTCATATGATTAAATTATGAACAGGGGAATGTAAAAACATTTATCTGGTGCAAATGAATGAAAAAGTGGGCACTGTACTCCTGCTTGTGCCTAGCATATGCAAGCAGATATATAAAAATAAATATGAAGAATGCATAGTTGATGATTCTTTGATACAGAGGACTCCATTAGTGCACTATCTCTGAAGCACATTAAATTTTCCAGTGCCAAATAAATCAGGTCATTGTAGTTTAAGAGTCCTGTTTTGTTAATTGAAGAAAGATTCATTGTGCAGTTGTGCTCACAAGAGTGCAATAAAGCTGCAGTCCACCTAGGGTGTTTCTGAAAAAGCTCCTACATCCACTTGAAGCATTGTTATTGATGTAAAGACACAGAGCATTCCTGTTTGTAATGTAGTTCTTTTTTTATTAATTAGCTTTATTATCTATTTTCCAACAGTGGCACAAAAACAAATTAGTAATGATGGTGAAATTCACAAAATAGTGCTGTATCCAGCCAGAATAAAGTGCCTTACAGGGGATAGCTCTGCAGAAAATCTGTTTGTTTGAATGTCTTGAGTATTGGGGGGATTTCTTATCATAAAATATCTCAAGTTGGAAGGAGCCTATGAGGATTTTTCTACTTTGCATGTTTTCTGCTGGTACAATCATCAAAACTAAAAATAAGTTTTTCATATAGAAGGGAAATAAAGTTTAGGGTTTATTTTTTTCTTTTCTAGAATGTTTTTCCATTACTTAAATGCCAACAGTGGAATGAAGACATAAATGACTATGAAAAAATAAACAAAAAGTTTTGAAAAGAGTCCATTTAATAATTTCAGCATGTAGATTTATATAGATCATTTAAAGTAATTTTGGATTTAATTTTTTTGCTACTGCTTTATGAGTATTCATCTGGGCATCCTTTGAGAATTGCTCAAATACACAACTGATATAATGTATAATTTTGGGAATGGCAATCTCTCTCCAATTCAGATTCTAGATAAAATCTTTTTAGTTGTTGGGTAGTCAAGTCCTAAATAGGGACTGAACTTAACATTTTTGAAGACATTACACAATTTTAGACTTCTAAATTTAACACGTTGACCTTGAAATTGTGCATTAGTTAATTGTGAGAAAACAATGGCATCTCTTTGGGCTCATACTAAACACTGAATCTTGGAACTTCCAGAACCACATCTCTTTATTTCAAAGGTGTTCTGAGTGATGACAACAATAAAGTTTCCATGTTCTTAACTATATTTAAATAAAAGGTGAACTCATTACTTTCCTTGAAACATGCTAGTTAAAGCGTGAAGCTGAAAGAGCAATTAATGATTTCCACATTGGCAACTTCAGACATATAATGATAATGTGTTTCCAACAACTTAAAGGATATAATCTATAAATAAAGCCTGAATTTAATCGTGGCAAAGTAGGTAGAGACAAAAAGTAGCTTTATTGCATTACAGCATAAAAAAAAAAAAAAATTTAACTGTTTACCAAAAACATAAAATTAGGGACAAAAGTAACTAAGTTGCACCAAAACCTGGCCTTTCTCCATTTCATATGAAATTTGATTCATGGAGGGGTTCTGTGCATTGCAAATAGGAAAAGCTGAAGATATTGGCACAGTGGAATGACTGCAGTTAAGCAAAAAGCAATTTAAAAGCTATATATCATAGGAAGATTTCTCTTTTTTCTCTCTGTATTTGTTACTTGGGTTCTTTAAGGTTTTTTGTTTTGTTTTTTTCAGTGGGGGGAGGGTTTGATGTGGTTTTTTTTGTCTGTTTGGGTTGAATATTTTTGTTGTTTTGTTGTTATAGGTTTGTTCAGCTTATTTTTTTTTAATGGAAATGATAGTTCCAAGTTTCTATAAACAAATATCTAAAAGGAAAGACAGAAATTATGATCTTTCAAAACATCAACCTGTGTCAGTAACTAAGAAATGTTATATTCAAGAAGAAAAATTGCTTTTATTTTCTTCCATGTCGAAATTATGAAATCTTAACTGAAAATTTAAAGTTCAGCCTTTAAATCTGGTGAAAAAATAATACTACTACATGAATGATTCACTTGATTTCACTGCTGGTATTCAAATAACACCTTCTATATAACTCTAGGATATAGATTAGGATATATCCTAATATAGGATATTTTTTGCAACTGATCATATTGACATCAGCGAGTTGTTTATGTACCAGAAATTTTAAAAAGAAAATGTGTAACACTGAGTGATTTTTTTTTAATCAATTGATTAAGAAGTTAATTGCAGAAAAAATAGAAACAACCTTTAAATTTCTTAACCACCTAAATCAAGGTGAGTCTTATGGCAGAAGATGACATTCTTGGCACAATCCAAAGAACACTGAGGGAAAATATTCACAGGAGAGATCTTCTACCCTTCAATATTCACCAACCTGTCAACAGTTGTCTTGTCCTTGTTACAAGATGAAAAAAAAATGGTAGACCACTAAGTATCTGTCTAACGAAAATAAAAAGGAAAAATTAACAAATCTATCTATAAAATTTGTATGTCTCAATTAAAAACAAAACCAAATCAAACAAAAAACAAAACAAACCCCAAAATACTTATTTTTCCATGTGGCTGGAGGAACTTATGTATGAATTTTCATGTGGTTATACATATGTTTTAAGCAATTCCTTTCACTGAAGAGTTAAATTTCACTCTTTTGCCTTGGAAGGATAAGAGGAAGGTTAAAAAAAAAATATTAATATAACATCTTACATTCTTTACTGTATTTTCTGGAGAGAAAGACACAGTCTATCCAAAAGAAATTTCAAGAGAACTTTATTTCTTCATCAAAGAATTCTTGGCTTTTTACTACTGTGTGAGAATGTGTTTGATAGAGAGGAGGAGAAAGAGATGGGAAAAAAACTTGCTTTCTTTTTACACTCTCTGTACTGGTTTTGCAAAGCATTGATTACTCAGCAGGTCAAGGAATGTGCTATTTATTCTTGTTTTATCACACACTCTTTTCTAATACTGCTTTTATATAATTTACTTTATTTTTTTTTTAAATGCACAATTATATTAATGAGTTAATCATAAGTTAGGATTAATTCTGATGTAATCTTTTTACTTTCTGCTCTCATTTTCACTCTTCCATTATGCAAGACATAGAAGAGAATGCCACAGAATTTTAATTTCATTACCCTTTAAGCTCTGCGTGGGTGGAACTTACTGAGTTGGCAGGGGAAAAACATCACAGTTGTTCTCAGCCAGAGAAGAGCTATGTTAAAATATTTAGGGATGAAAGGCAACTTTCTTGGCTTTTTCAGAATATTTAAAAGGTTTATAAACACCCAAAGAAAAGAAGAGCCAGAAGAAAGGAACATCAGAGTCAAATAATTTATTTATTTTTTAAAATTCCTAAAGGGATGATGGTTTAGTCCATACAGACCTCTAATATTAATGGTTAGCTTTATTTTGTTTTCTGCAGATGCACAGTCTTCAAGTCTTGGCACCGTTAGTGTAGAATATACCTCCAATCACTCTGCTTATATTTCCAGCAGAGATTGCTAAGAAGCATTTAACATTTTTCCACTGACTTTTAGACTGATTCACTAAGGTGTGATAGTAAAAAAGAAAAAATAAATAAATAAAATAAAAACATCACTGCTAATAGCATGATTACTTGTATTCACTGTCCTTTCATATTTCAGAAATATTTCATTCCAATATCCCAGAATGCCTGTAGTAATATTTTTGTATGAATTTACAAAAGCAGCTCTAGATATTGCATACCCTGGCCAGTCAGAGTGAGTTTGAAATTATCTCAGTGACAACCCATACCATGCAGAGAAATGCAAAAAGCTCCTGTGGCTTCTGTGCCCTTTCTCAGTCTAATGTGAGTGAATCAATAGTCACAGGAAGTAACCAATTTATGTGGCCAGCTGTGAATCCTTGCCTGCATTTCTCTGAGGTTTCTACAGGACCTTTGTATGCTCATTTAAATTAAATCTGTCCTGCATTCACATCCTTTTTTTTTAAAATGAATTGCAAAGTGACAGACTCAAGTTTCAGTTGGCTGCCTTCGAAGATTCCCTGTGTCACTTTGGAGAAGCTTCATTTCTCTACTTATAAAATAAGGACATTATTTGCTACTCCTCTTCTTTATCTGGTCTGTCTGTTTTTGAACAGAGGATTCACTTGGGGTTTTGAAAACACTTTGTATTTAGGGGACCTACTGTCAGTCCAAACATTGCTACAAGAGAAGCAACCACAGCCTTTCCTGATGATTGTGTTTCACTTAATTTTGGGGGGTTGGGTGGTTCAATTTCTGAACTGTTTTATAAAATTCTGCTTTACATATACCCACAATTTTTTATTTCATCCAGTTAGATGGATTCTGCTTTATACCAAGGATCATAAACATAACACAACACCCTAGAGAAGCTTCTGTGTATTTTTTTAATATTTTTGCCTCTGTGGATATAAACCAATTTGCTCATCTTTTGATTGAAGCAGAGACTAATTAAGTTAGTTATATAATTATTATTCTAAAGACTCTCCTCGTATGCCTCATCTATCTTTATGTTGCTGAAAAAGACATTTTCTTGTCTACATTTTTGCTGCCTGAGCAAATATAAATGTGCTCCTTAGGTCAGCTACTACTGAATACAATTTTTCTAAGTTAATGAGTGTAGAAAAAAAGAAAAAGGAAGAAAAAAAATCCTACTTACATATAAACATATTTCCTACCCCACTCAATAAGACATATTGATTTCTCAGAATGTCTTTCATTAACCTGAAAAAAACATTAAGATCTATATAGATATAGGACATTTGTGTTTGCCACTGCAAACTGTCCTGGGACAGAAATATTAATATCCATTCGCTGTCAGGGGCTGGACTCTGCTGTTTTTACTGATATTCCATATGAGACTGAGTTACTTCTACCATCTGTAGATATCACTAAGCCATCTAGTCTAAACTAATCATTCAAAATAACCTCTTTAGATGTTGAACCAAGGGAAAAGATGAATAATGATGCTTAAGTGTGTAGATTGTTTAAGGAGAAAAAAAAATCAAATAAATCAGTAGAGATGGACAGACTAATGGAAAATGAAGCCACTGTCCTCCCTGATTTAAATACCACTGTTTCTGGAGAAAAGTATTGGCTCTTCCCTAGCTATGAATGTTGACAATATACTTAAAACATACATACCTGCAACAGCTGCTGTGGCATCAGAGGCCTCTTCCAAGTCCTCCTGTGGGACAATTCTGCTGTGCAAGCTGTCAGGAGTGCCTGTTGCTCCACCCCTGAGCTGGAATTAGTGGTGGTCTCACATGCTTTAGCTGAGGTGCTGTGTTGGTTTTGAATAGCTTGGTTTTTGGTAGTGGCAGGGCCACAGAGGTGGCTCCTGTGACAATCTGTTGGAAGCTTCCACTATGTCTGGCAGACCCAATCCGTTGTGGCTCTCAAGATGGACATGCTTCTGGCCAAAACCAGGCCAATGACAGAGGCTGGTAATGACTCTGGTGACATATTTAGGAAGAAAATCAAAACAAAGTCAGCATGTGCAGATTGTTTTTTTCTAGTCAGAGAAAGGTGTCAACATGTGAAGGAAACAACATGGCAACACCAAATTCAGTGAAGAAGGAGGGGATGGAAGTGCTCCAGGTACAAGAGCCAATTCTTCTGTGGGCTATAGTGATGACCATGGTGAAGCAGCTGTGCCCCTGCAGCCCATGGATCCATGGGGGGATGCAGAGATCCATGCCCACAGCCTGTGGGGATCCATGGGGGATGCAGAGATCCATGCCCACAGCCTGTGGGGATCCATGGGGGATGCAGAGATCCACCTGCAGCCCATGAGGGAGGTGTCCATGGCAGAGCGGGTGGATGCCTGGAGGAGGCTGTGATCCTGTGGGAGACCTGGTGGAGAGAGAGGACCCTCACTTCTAGCCTGGAGCAGCCTGTCCTTGGAGGGCTGCACCCCGAGGGATGACAGACCCGTGCTATGACTATTTTGGAAGGACTGTCTGCCATTTAGAAGGACTCACATCGTAGCAGTTTTGGGAGGAGTGCTGCTCGTGAGAGTGGACACAGAGAATTCACAAAGAACTGTCTCCTGTGGGAGATGTCCCACAGTCTCACAGGGGAAGGACTGTCCCAGAGCAGCAGAAGAAAATCTTGTGCCTGGTCTCCCTGTGTTATTGGTGGGGAGGGAGGGGCTTGGCAGAAAAAGGTGTTTTAAGGGCTTATTTTACTTCTCATTATCTTCCCTGGACTCTGTTAGTAATAAACTCGCTTTGTACCTTTAACCTGGGCCTGTTTTGACTGTGGAGTGTTTCTTCCCACCCCTTATCTCAACTCATTAACCCTTCATTAAATTTTTTCTCTCTTCTGCCCAGCTGTGGCAGAGGAGGGTAAGTGAGAGACTTTTGTGGGTGCCTGGTGTTGGGCCAGTGTCAAACCTGGTGCACAGGTAAGAAGCTTTCACACGAGGAATGCAGACTGTACACCATCAGAAAGAGTCAAAATGTGGATTAAAAGGAAATAAACAAGGTCTTTGAAGAAATCATGACTAACCAGAAATCCAAGCCAATATTTAGTGCAATAAAGGCTAAATATTGGAACAGGGCTTCAGAGGGGATGTGAGATCTCCATCTTTGACAACATTAAGAATTTATTTGACCAAGGCTTTGAGCAACCCATTTTGTTCAGACCTGCTCTGCCCATGTGATTGTACTGGATGACTTATTTTAAACCTTTCAAATCTATGGGTTTCCATGAATCCTGTTCCTTTTCTTGTATTTTCATTCTGGAATCAAAGAGGAGCTGTTCACAGACTAAACTAATAGTCTTGGACTGTATCAATCAGGGATTGCTGGTTTTGGCTGGGGTAGAATTAATTTTCTTCACGGTAGCTGGTTTGGGGCTGTGTTTTGTATTTCTGCAAGGAACAGTGTTGATGATTCAGGGATGTTCCTGTTATGTCTGACTAGGACATGCACAGAACCAAGGAATTATCTGCTCCTCACACAGCCCTCCCACCAAGAAGACCAGGGGTGGACAAGAGCTGTGAGGGGACACAGCCAGGACAGCGGACCCCAACTGACCAAAGGGATTTTGCAGACCATATAGCCCCATGCTCAACAATAAAACTATGGAGAAGGTTCTGCTCAGAAACTGGGGATGGGTTGGTTGTTGATGAGCAGTTGTTTGCATATGCTTCACTGTGTTTCTTGGGTTTTATTTATCTTTCTTTGTAATTTTCTTTTTATTTAATAAAAATAACAGATAATAATAGCAAATGATAATGTTTATAGTAATTATGAAATTTTTCTTATCTTAACACACAAATTTTCTCACTATTGCCCTTCGAATTCACTTTCCTTATCCCACTGGGGTGGGAAAATGAACAAGCAGCTGTGTGGTGCTTGTTTGACAGCTGGGCTTAAACATGACACAGACTCAGTTGGTTCTCTTTTTTTTTTTTTTTAATTTGTCCTTATTTTTTCACTTCTAAATATTTTATAACCAAATTTTCCCTGCATGTGTCATTGTAGATAACAAAGTAATCTCTTTCCTGAATACCCCTGGAAACTAGATCTGATCTTCATAGATGTGTACTCATGCTTGAAGGCTTTTCAAGAGACTGAACACAAACTGGAATGATGAGAAATCAAGGGAACCCACTATTATTCTGTCAGACTCCTGATAAAGGAAGAATTAAATCCCTAACTGTCCTGGTTTCATCTGGGATACAGTTTATTTTCTTTATAGTAGCTGGTACAGTGCTAAGGGTGCTCCCTGTGCAGTATCAGCCCACCACCTAAATTCTGTTGCAGTTGGTGGGAATTGCACTGGGAGTGGATGTAGTAAAGCTTGAAGTGATCAAACAGAATGGTGATGAGAACTCTAGACGTCCTTAGGGAAAGCATGTAAAGAACTGTAGATCACCCCAAATGATGCATGAAAAATATTTAATTAGTAATGGGCACTATTTAATGTAACACAGGGAGGGCAGAATTCCTGCAGTCATAGCTTAATGAGTTCTAGCATGATTCTACTGAACCTTTCAAGAGACATCAGACATGCTAAAATTTGTGACTGGGAAAAGACAACTGAGCTTAACCACCCCTGGTCACAGACAGTCATTATCTTTGAAGTACTTCTATCATGCTTCATTCGCAAATATTTGCATCACACGCAGAAAAGCATGCTAATTTTTTAGTAGACACCTTGTTTTTGTTGCTTTTCACATAACTTTAAATTATTACCTTAGGAAATTCAGAATTCTGGTTGCTTTCTATATACCCTTTTCATATCCACTTGATTCTATCCAACTGCAAAAACAGATTGTTTCTGTTAACATTCACAGTTAAACAATAAAACATAAATTACTTTTATGAATTAGGGAATAAAACAGTGCTTGGTTTTAGAATAGACAGGAAGAGAAAGTGACAACTGTCACAATTAAGGAAAGGCTGTTGACAAATTATTAACATATGAAGAATTGTGAAAATTCACACTGCAGCTCTCTTAATTACAAATGTATGTTTTTTCTGTAACCTTCACTTAATTCAAAGTACAGAAATATGTTCTGACTCCTGAAGGTGGCTGAACAAAAGGTGCTTGTGAGAACACACTTTAACGTAAAATATTACCTTAAAAAAAATCAAAAAGTTTGAGGAGGTAACTGTCACACTGTATATACTTTGTGCATCTTGGATAAACACATTTTGAAATGGTTAAAGAAAAAATAACTGCCTGAACTTGTGTGTGTTGGAGACTGGGATACAGAGTGTGTGCCCTTGTTTCTGGTGCTTGACTCTGGGATCCAGAAAAACACTGAATTTCATATAACATGAAATTCATGAGCATGTTTTCATGGTGATACATAAAAACAACTGTTAAAGTTAGATAGAAAAGCTAAAAGTTTGAGTGTGTAGATTAGTGAGTTTTCTTAAGTCACTGGGTAAAAACGTTAGTTTAGAGAACAGAAGACAAGATAAAGGATTTGTCTCTTGTCTTTCTTTCTTTCTTCTTCATGTTCTTCTCCTAGAGGTTTTTGGGTAATAGTGAGTGATTGGACAGAAAATGCCACAGTGCAGCACACAGGTGTTGGGTCATTGGGTCATTAAGGAAAATAATATATGTCTCTATTGTTAATTGGGTAAGAATAAGTATAAAGATAAAAGAACTGCGTTGTTCGAGGCCATTTTGTGCTTTCAAGCACAGGGTGAGCCACAAGGCCTTGTTGTACCATCAGAAGAAAGGAATGTGCCATATTATAGTGATTTAGACTTGTGCAGCCAGTCTGGAGAGACCTGCCAAGTTTTGTGATGACCTTCTAATAAACACAAGAAACAAGATTCTAATGAGCTCAAGAGTTTTCTTCAAACCTAAAGAACTGAGATAATCAGAGATCCCCACTAGGGAGGATCCCAAAAAGGAATTCAGTCCAAAGGAGACTGAGAAATCCAGGAAGAGAAAGAAAAATAGAGAAGAGATGCAGCAGAATCAGAGAAAGAGAAAAAGGATTATTTAGAGAAAAGTTACAGTGTGAACACTAAGGAAAAAAGTTTCATAAAACTTAATTTAAAAATATTGCATAGAATCCCTGCCTTATTAAATGTGTCCAACCTCTTTACAGCTGAGTGCATGTGGAATTCTTTGTAACAGGTTTAATCTCTCAGTGGGCCCTGATGTTTTCACAGGGTATAAGTGGGCTATGATTTCAAGTGCAAATGTCTGTATTTGAAAAGTAACTTTCATGGTTTCAGTTTAAATCATATTAGCAGCTTAGATTTTGGGTTCTCAATGTGCATCACATTTTTTGATTAAAAGAAGTCAAGCCATCAAAATAAAAATGATAGAGGATCAGAAATTACTGTGCTTCATTTTAGGTAATATTTCCAAAGCAATAATAAAACACTTTACCAATCAACCAGTTAATGACCAATGTGAGTTGTTATAAGGCATTGGGTGAAGCTGACAGAGCCTAATTTATCTAGCTGGCTATTAACTCATCAATAAAAGGGTTACTAGTCAAGAGTGTAAAAATTGTTCATATAAATCTCAGTTATGTTACTATTAAAATACTAAATTAGTTTTCTAAAATAATTTACTTTATCATTATCACAGTGTAATACCAGTAATTTATCACCAACACTTTATTTCAGCTACTATTGGCCCAATAAACAAAAAAAATTGACCTGATTGCAACCCTAAATGTGGAAGATAATTTTATAATGATCTGGGCTTACCGTATGCTCTGCATAGCATTTAGCTGGAAGAAGTTCAGTACACAGATGTTAATTTACTAGGATTCAGAAGTCAGAAACAGAATACATCTTACTCTCTACTATTTTTAGGGAATATCCTACCTGTATTTGGCTGTAACAGCAATTTTCACTTGTTAAGCATGGATTTTGAGACAATGATTCAAAATCATGCACCTTGGAACAAGATTTACATTTTCATAGAACCATAACTATAATATAATATAACGTCATACAGAAGCAGACACATCTACCCAGTATGTTTCATTGGTGGTTTTGGCATTGATCTGAAACTCAAAAGTAGATGTTTGACTAAATATTGCCCTACTTCAAACAAGAAAACTCAGAGAACAGAAATATTCAGTCAAAATCCAAAGAAGTGAAACGAAATCAATGCAAGAGCCACTGTCTACATAACTCATGAAACTGCAACAATGGAAATCCCATTCATCTGAAAATTAATTCAGGCTACACCCTTGCAAAGTAATGATAAATAGGTATTAGCATAAACCAATTGCCGCAAAGATCTTTTTTTTTTTCTTTCTCCATGACTTATTGTAGAGGACATACACCTGTTCACTTAATATTCATTTTGTTCAGATGGAATTCTGAAAGAAATGGAATGAATTTTATATAATATTTATGTAATGAATATGAATGAAGGCAAGGGGAAGGATGGGAGGAAGAAGGTAATTTTAAATGTAGACCAAAATGTAGCCAATGTACCCATTTAAAATGGACTTAATAAGCACTCAAACACTGTGAAGACTTTAATTAAGAAACAAGTATTATAAAAAAAAAAAGAAGCTAATTTCCTAATTAAATCAACATGCACTTCTAAATGGGTTACCACTAATTTCCTTGCCAGTGTCAATGTGTCTTTTAGGTGTAATGTGTAATTTTTAATAGACAATTACTTGATTCTTCATGACCCAGACATGGCCTTGAATGGTTAATGCAATAATGTTGGAAAAGTCATGCACACTGTCTTCTGATGAAAGGTGGTGACAAAAATAGTAAATTAGGTTAGAATATTTTAGAAGACATGGACAATTACAGATTAGAATAAATATGGAATAGTGTCAGTGGACATTTCAGACCTGCGCTGCTGGAATAGAGCTGAAAATCCACTTTGACCCTCTGTAATATATTACCTAACATTTCTCTGTATTTTTTTTCAAAAGAATGCCTCAGGAAGTCAATTATAGTAATTTATTTTTTCCAAAACAAGGGGAAAAAGAAAATAAAGAATCCAATTAACCAAGTTTGTTAAAGCAGCTCAGAAAAAAAAGAAATGGAAATCAAGCCTCTCAAGACACCTGCTTCATGCAACAGGCTGCATTTTTACTGAGGATTCTCTCTACCCTTCAAAATAATTAAAAGAGAATTTGTCTAAATAGCAAATTTTGCCTTAAAAAAAAAAAAATGTTGTCCTAATAACCAGCTTACCTAGACCTTTGACAATGTATAGTGGAACACAGCTCAGTTGACTGGTGAACAAGTCCTCTGTACATGAGGTGTGCTGATAGAGAATGATTCCAGATGGACTTGAAACACAAAACTTAGCACCACATGATTGATCAGACTAGAACAAGCTGGAGCTATTCACAAAAATGGCTTGTCCTGATTTTTTGAGCTGTTGTATAATTCTCCCATGACAATCCCTTCTTTTGGTTGCATCACAACAGCCCAGGGTTGAAAATTTGTCATGTGATTTTTCTTTTACTTCCCCCAAGTATATAAATTTTTTTTGCATCCAGAGATATTTTTCAAAAATGAAAAAATAAATTATTTTAGTAGAGATGTACTGAAAAATCTAGATTGCTCATGACATATTGATGAGTTCTAAATAAGCTGAGTATCACTACAAGGTACAGTTAGTTGTTGTTTCTATATTAGAGAGATACCAGAAGAAAGTACTTTAAAAAGCTTTGGTGCCAAAAGATTTTAGGAGGATTATCAAGAAATGAAAGTGGTCTGACTTTATCTCTTTTTCTTCTCCTTTCCCTTCTTTTTTTCTTTGTTTAACAAAGATCTTTTCTTTACCCTTCTGCAGACTGTTGATGTAGAAGTGTTCTCCTTAGCACTGATCACCTAAACAAGGCTTCACTGAGCATCCTGCCTCATTGACTTCTTTTTTCCCCTCATCTCTTTTTGAAACCTATTGACTGTTTCTTAATTTTTCTCTCCATAAGTTATTGCCTTTATGACTGAATGCCTTAATTTATTCCCCATATAATGTCTCCGCAGTATTGCTCCCTGTGATTTATGGTTCGTGTGGTCTTCTGTTATTTAACTCCATAAACTACTTTGGAATAAAATTCTGTGAAAGTAGATATACTCCCACATGACTAATGAAGTCAGCTGCACTGTTGTCATCATCATCTTAAAAACACACACATGTTTTCAGACATAGTCAGGTATAAAGTCTTTAAAATATTTCCATTTAAGTTTGTGTCACTGTTGCACTTCTACTGAAATTTCTGATTGTTCTGAGAATCATCTAACACACCCCAAAGAGTTATTAGACTTTTCCAAATGACCACAGTGCAAATAAAAACTAGGAAAATTAATATTAATACTTCGATGTGGAAGTTTGGGTTCCAGAAAATACACAGACCTATTGATCCTGCAATTTGAAAAGTATATAGTAAACACATGAAACCACCTGAAATATTTAGAAATAAAAAAGCTTGATTAGGGAGAATTCATAAATTGCAATTGATTTCTTTAGTCTATATATTTTGATTCTGCAGAATTCAAAGATTTCTCTCTCCTCACCTTGTTACTGATGGAAAACAAGGCTTTTCATTAACTTAGTAAACAAGGCACCAAAAGCATCCTTTAGTATTATCTTAATTATTAGTCATTCCTTCTTCTCCCATGCACACACACTTCCACAATTTACACAACTAAAAATAACAACAGCACACTGGTGGTTTATTTTCTGCATCTTCTAATGCACACCTGCTTGTAGCTCATCAGCTGTCATTTACTTAGCAAAAATATAATTATGATGCTCTAATTTATATGTCAAAAAGGTTCACTACTTCATTTGGAAAGAAGGGGGCTGAGGGAAAAGAAATGAAGTATTTGAATATCAGGGATCCACAACTTTCTGAAAAGCTAAAAACACATAAAGAAACAATAAATTAAGGCAGCATTTGCTAATATTTTTAGTCTACATACAGTTTTTCCAAGCAAAATCTACATGTATATTTAGGAGTTCCAGAAATCCAGTCAATCATCTAGTGTTTATGAAAGCTTCTATAAAGGTTAGGTAGCTAACTGTCAAAAAAATCAATGGAGTTTTGCTACTGGCTTCAGTCACACCATCCACTTGCAGTCCAAACTTCATTTTCAGGTAGTTCAGTAAACCACTTTTGCCTGTAGCGGTTCTGAAATAGCTTGATTTTTTTATTTTTTCTCCCAGGAAAATAAGCCTTCTACAATCCTATTACCTGTGTGTGACTACTTGCTTACATGCTCAGCCAAGAAATTTCCTCAAATTATTTTTGGTGAGTGGAATCGCATTTGCTGGGGAATTTAAATTCCAAAGATAGCATGCTGTCCACATTTGATGGAATGACCTTGGGTAGTAACTGCAATGAAAACCTGACCCTTTTACATTAGAGAATCCTTGGAAAAGTTATATTCTCACCCCAAAGCATCCTTGTTAGATCTTCATGACTTTAATATTGAGTAAAAGGTGTCAGGATGATGCTGGTTAAACTCTCCTTTGGTCTCCCTGCTTGTTGTCATACCTCTAAAACCTGGTAGTCCTGTTGATGTATGTCAGGGCTGGAGACTCAGAAGGAGGTAATTTGTCACACAGGCATCCAAATTGACAGTTCAACATCCAGCATAGATCCTTTCCATCTTTGAGATCACACATATGCTGTAGAGGTTTTCCAGCATGGTCTGGGAGCACTTGTGCAAATACAGGATTCTAGAAAGAAATACAGGCCATTCATTCCTTCCCAACATATTTCTCAAACAAAGTCCATGGATATAGCTACACTTCTGTTACTGCCGTTGAGGGTTATTTTTGGTTATTTTTGTTTTCTTTTAACTATTACAGATCACAGTGTATATCTTTTGTGAAGGCTTTCTCTGAACATTTATAAAGCTCTTCAGCATCTTATTATCACAAGACCTTTTCTTTCATCCCCAGGTGATTTTGATTGTCATGATCAACACAAGAAGAAACTGGAATTTGGGACAGGTATTTTAGATGCACCACTTGAACAATCTCAAACACACTCATGTCTGCTAACTTGTAGGAGAAAAGGAATTAGAGCAGGTCTCTGGCAGGATGCCAGCTCTGCCAGGAAGCTGATAATAACAGGTTGTGAAAGGTGTGGGGTCAAAGGCTGCATCAAATTTAAGAAAATGAAGGTTATGCTCCTGGAGACATAAAGAACTGAAGAATACTTTGGCTCCTGGCACCTCTTTGACTTCTCCACATCATCAGAAAAAGAAGTAGCTTAAGAACAACTCTTTATGGTATTCATACACTGAGGCTGGTGTGGTGGTTTCACATGGATTGACATTTGGGAAAGGAGCAAAAGAAAATCCCATGGAAGTGATTTCTCTAAGAGAAGCTGCTGGGACCTTCCTCTGTGCCTGGAACAGGCCAATAGCTGCCTAGTTCTGAGAACTGACAACCTTTTGCACCATTTAGAAATTAGATCCGCCTCTGTGAATTCCACCTTTTAAAAAGCACAGACCTGGGAACTTGTTTCTCTTTAGCTTCTGGCCTTGGAAAGGTGACAGGAGGCTGTCCCTGCTCGGCCCAGGTGGGCTGGTGGGGCTGGGCTGGGCTCTGCCATGGTGCTGGCCCCTCCTGGGAAGTCCTCCAGGTCCTGTTCCAGAGGGGTGGCTTGGTCCCCTTCCCATTGGGGCCGAGCCCTCCCTGGGGAGCTCACTGAGCCCTTTCCAGAGGCGCTGCCAGGCCAGGCCAGTTCCTGGCTCACCTGCAATTCTGCTGCCACTGAGTTTCACCAGAAACTACTGGGCAGGGCTGGGGGAAGCCCCCGGCCTGCAGTGTGCTGCCTCTGAGGGCTAGCCTGGCTGCTGAGATGCTGTCTGCCCTCCCCCAGTGCAACCACCGAGAAATCATCCAGCATAAACAGCTCCAGCCTCTGTCCCTGTCAGAGATCACATAACCATCCACAGGCCCAGGTAAGAGTTAACCCTTTCACAGAACAGACCTGCACACCTTGATCCTCTCTCAAGGGAGAGAAAAAAGAGTGATGACACATAGAAAGACAACATGAAAACACCAAGGTCAGTAAAAGAAGGAGTCAAGCCTCAGATGGAAGGAGGATGAGGAGATGCTCTTATGGGCTGAAGATTCTTTTGGTAGTGCCATGGAGATGGACAATGCTATACTAAAAATATCTCCTTTAATTCATGGGATGGAGTATTCAAACTGTAGATGTGAGCAGAGGCATCCATTGATGAAGCCAAGCAGATGCTGGAGGAGCTGTGATCCCATGAGAGGCTTGAGTAGAGAGAGAGATGAGAGCTGATGAAGACCCTTTGCCCCCAGGGAGAGAAGAATAAAACCTCTCTTTCCAGAGATGATCACAGAGACAGATGAAGAGAGCCTTTGCCTGAGAACGAGTCAAAATAATACCCCATGAGTTCATGGCCCATGGACAGAGCTCTAGGAGGGCTGTGAAAATGGGAGGGATTCCACAATGCAGAATTTGTGCCAGGGCAGCTGCTATTTGTGGAAATGAAAAGCCATGAAAAAACTGTTTCTTGTGGAGAAATCTCCATGGCATGGCAAGAGAAAACTCCTGTCCCTACAAGGACTGATGAAAGACTATTGTGTAGTTGGTACAGCTTTAACATCCCAGGTTTTGTCTCTGCATGGTCAGCTGGGAAAGGAAAAAATTGGGCAGGGGGAGAAAAGGTGTTCTGGAGCTTTTACTCTGGTACTTCTTATTCTTGTAGTCCTGCTAATAAAGTTTCTTTATTCCTTTTAAGTTTTAAGCCTGTTTTGCCCTTCTCCTAATCCATATCTGACAGCAAGAAGTGGCTAAGTGCCCTGGTGATTTCAGCCACTGCTAAACTCACCACATTATTTGGTGTGTTGGATGGGAAACTCAAATTGGTGAATCAAAACCACTACAGCTGGTTACAGGCTTGTCATGGTATTCCTTCCCACCTGGTGCAACAGAACCTCAGTGCAACAAGAATTTTGACCAGCTTGTGTTTACAGCTTGATCTTAGAGTGATTGATCAGATGGTTTAATTTTTTTTTTTTTTAATGGAGCAGGGAAAAAGCAGCCTGTTCCTAGAACATAACATGGAAGCAGTAATATGACATTGGATTTTAAATTATGGTTTGTAGAAGCAACTGATGAGTTTACAGACCTTTATTATCAGAGCTGTTCTCTTCTTTCTGCACAGGACCCACAAAATCCCAGTATGAACAGTTTTCTTCTTGCATTGTCCACTTCAGACACCTATACAGGATGCCAGCCCTGCAATCTCCATCACAACTTTTTTCTTTGCTATTGCAAAGAGCTTACTTGTGACATCACAGATGGCCAGTTTCACCCTGCTTCTCTCCTCAAGGCCATTAGAAGTGTTTTTAAGAAGAAAGATTTTATTCTGTAAAACTCACACAGATCTGTAAGTAAAATATTTTGTCATCTAATAAACCTCTACACTACCAATATGTCTTAAGCAATGAGAAACTCACCCACTACTCAGAAGATGAAAGTTTCAACCAGAAAATAAAGCTTTTTGAGAAAATCACACCAAAAGATACATTGCATTGAAGGTATGGAAGAAATACATGGCTGGGTTTAGTTGCCAACAAAAGAGACAACTCTTTTGTTGATGCAGGAACTGTCCTGCATCACTGCATGTTCCTTTCTTCAGTGAGCTGCCCTTCTGCCTAAGACTTACCACAAGTTCCCAGTCCAGTGGCCCAGAGTTATAATTTAACCTTTTTTTTGTTTTGTGTTTGATTTTTTTTTGTTTTTTTCTTTTGTTTGTTTTTTATTGTTGTTGATGATGCTATTGTTTGATTTTTTTGTGTTTTTTTTTTTTGTTTTGTTTTGTAAAATAATCAGGTCTCACTATGCTACAAATACCAGTGCATGTGTGTACCAAACCAGTGGCCTTTCTAATTGGGAGAGTGGTGGAGTAGATGGAAAGGGACTGTCACTTTGTGCTGGAGTCAGGAGTACATGAAAATGTACCCAGCTGTGCAGTTTCTGGTCAGGAGTGGTTGCATTGTATGGCCAAAGCACATTTAATTTATTTATATAATTATATAATTATTATTATAATTATATAATTAATTATATTTATACAATTATTTATATAATTTAAAATATAAATTTATACAATTTTAAAAGGAGCTTAAATTCCTGATACTCACTGGTTGTGGCAGAAAACAGAACACTGCTAAGAACCTGGCTAATAATATTTCACTTTCAGCTGAACTATTAGGCACCCTAGTGAAAGCCTATGTCTCTGACACAATTAGCTGCTAAACTTTGAGCAATCTGTTAAAAAAATCTGTTGGTTCTGTGAATGATCCTTGTAATTATTATAGCATCTGGAAAAAACAAGGAAACTGAAATCAATGTATATATTCCCTGGGTAGTGATGGAATGTAACACTATCTTGCCCTATTAATATCCTGCCATTTTTTAATCAGGCCTGCTGATACCCAGTAAGTGTATAAGGTGAGGTAAAAATATGAGTTCAAGCTAAAATGAAGAAAAAATGCATTAACACTGTAAATAGCTACATACACAGTTAAATTTGAGCTGACAACAGGAAAATAAAACAAAACCCTTACAAATCTGTCATCAGTGTTAGCTGGAAGGTGGTAAAGGTTTTCTTCAGTTCTTGTTATATAGAGGACAAATTGTATTAGGTTCCCATGACAAGGTTTTGGTGTGAGGGGAGATTACTGGGTGGCTACTATGAGAAGCTGCTGGAAGCTTTCCCCATATCTGATGGATTCAGTGCTGGCTCTGAGATGGACACACACCTGGCCAAGGCTGAGCCCATCAAGGAGGGTGTTGCTGCACAGCCAAGGTGCTGCTCATCAAGGCTGAGTCCTAAAGAGCATTTCTGTGATCTTTGTGCAGCCTGTGGAGAGGTGGGGAATGCTCCAAGAGAAGTCAGTACTGCCTATGAGGGTGACTGGTGTTAGCACTTGCTCCCGGAGGCAAGGGTAACCCAGGTTCTTGTTAGTTAATCCCTTGAGGCTGATTAGAGTGAAAAGACACTGAATGATTAATATTTGCAAATATCTCTGTCTGTAGTGTTTATTTTAGAATTTGGTTGCAATGGAAAGCAGATGTGTAGCCCTTTTGGTTATTATTGTCTGTAGTAAAGTGACATCATGAAAGCATAAAAATATCACTTAATAAAGGGATATAGAGGAAAAGACTGGAAGACAGAGAAAGAGAGTAGCAACATATTCACCATCCATGGATTTACAAGACTTGATTGTCACCTTTGGACAAAGTGTTGATCCAGTGTGAATGGGGATGGGAATATCACAAAACACAAACTCCAGTGGATTAGGATAAGCTCAGGTTCAGGTGGGAACACCCAAGCATCTCCTCTGGTAAGGGGAGTTTTAAACTGTCTTTTGGTCATATTCAGGTCTCTGGTGAAAGCCTCAGAAATGAGTGTGGGGCGTTTGTGGAGTCTCTGAGGGTTCCAGCCAAGATCAACCCACCAAGACCAAAAGTAACCAGAGTCCACATTATTTAACCTATATTTTTACATTACTTAAGAGCTTTTAAGTTCTATTTTTTATTTTAGATATAACTTATGATTTTTTATTATAATTATTATAATTTGGAGATAAATGCATGAATTTGACGCCACAGACCATAACTCAGAACTACCGTATCTTGGAATGACACTGGTTCATGAAATTAGAGAGAGGTATGCCCCAAGATTTTCTTCCTGCCCCAGATTTTTCCACACCTTTTGGGATAGTTTAATAGGCATAGGAATAGCCATGTAACAAATGTATTTTTCTTTGGGTTTTATTCTTAACAAGGTCAAAAAGTTAACATACATATCCTATGCTCCTGCACAATTTCCCTATTCAATTTACTATCAAAGTGTTGTAATCTGCTACAATTTCCCTCCTCACTCCTTCCCCTCTTTTCCTGTTTTTCTTGCAGTTTGTCATGCAGCTGATTTCTCAGCTCTGAAACATGATGGGCTGAAGCAATTTAGGTGCAATATATATGCATTTGTTCCTTAGTTGTGAGTCCATTGAATACTGTGGGAAGACTACTGATAAACAAATGAGAATAAGAAAGAAAGTTCCTTTGTTAAGTCAGGCATAACTGTGAAATCCCTTGAGCTATTAGAGTGCATCTGGTTTTATCCATATAGTACAAAATGAGTGGAGATGCTTACAAAATGTATATTAAATGTCACAGGTTTAAACCTATTTAGATAGAGTAAAATAGAAGCTCAGAGTTGAAGTAATTAAAGTTGCTGTAGTTTCTTGGTTTTGACACAAAATCATCGTCATGTTTGCAACATGGCTATAAATTTAAGTTTTATCTCCTTTTTCTTGAATATGTTCCTTTTCAGTATGTGTCAGTCTGTGTTCTCATCACAGAAATGAAAGGCAAGGGGAAAAGCACAGGTGTATGTGGGGAATAAACATGCATTCTCCTAGATCAAAGTTGATACAAAACAAATAGGCTAGGACAGGTAGGGTTTGGCCAAAATAATCTTCCTTTAAGAGCATTTCTTTAATTCTAGTAGGAAAAGCACTGTTAACAAGTGAACATGATAATTCCAGAGCAATCATTTCCCTGGCATGGTCCCCTCAGCACATGATATTCACTGGTACAGAAATTTCCCATTGCACTGATGCAAAGGAGATTTTTGCTTTTTCATGTTTTCATAGTTCTGTAGACCATTCTGGCTAACTTCAGTACATTATTAGACAAACCCATTCCTGGAATCCTATTGTAATCCTACTTCTTCGGTGAATGGAGGCCACATCACTTTCCCATGTATTTAGACATAAACAATGTGGGCTAGAAGCAAAGGGGAAACCTTCATCAGGGGGCTGAACCAAGAGGGGGTTTACTTCATCAGCTGTGCTTCTAATTGGGGATTCTTGTCAATTATGCTAGTTTTCTATGTTTATAAAATTGTTGAAGCTCTATTATCACATGTGCATTCTGCCATAAGGGTACCTCGAGGACCTTCAATAGGTGGTAAACTCTTTCTTTTTTCATTTTAATCTTTTTTGGCTTGTGATTTTAAGGCATCAGCAGCACAAAATCCCCACAGGCTGGAAGGGCCTCCAGAGGTCACCTGGTCCAACCTGCTGCCTGGAGTGGGTATTATTACAAAGGACTGCTCAGGGCAATGTTTGATCAAGTTTTGACATGGTGAGTCAAAAATTTAGTCTCTGTGAGTCCTTGCTGGAGCATACAAGCACCCTCATGGTAATTTTGGTTTTAATTTACACCTAACTGAAATAGTCCTTTCCTTTTTTTGTTTGTTTGTTTGTTTGTTTTGTCCTGAAAAGACTCTGGCTTCTTATTTTTTGCATTCTTCAATTACATAGCAAGTTAAATATGCCTAACTACCTGAAAAGTAGACTTTTTTTTTATAAAATATAAAAGTATGTCAGCAAAACATATATATATATATGCTTCTAAGTGTCTGGATTTTTAATTAATCCTAATTTCGGTGTAAAGGAGGAAGACTTAGTCCCATTTACTTTTAAATCTCTTCGACTTTAAAAGTTCTTAATACCTATTATTTTATATCAAGTAAAATTGAGGCTTCAGTTTCAATTGGTTGAGGACAGGCAATTTTAAACTATTTTTGGAAGATACATGTAGGTCATTTGTTAAAAGATGGAAATAAACCAGCCTATGCTTATGTGAAACTGTTTGGCCTTAATATCTAAAACATCCCATGACTAGCTCAGCAAGTCATTAGCTTCTTCTCCACAGCTGGAACCACAGAATTCACAACACAGAGGGAAAGATATGACACCAAAAGCATTTAAATTTATGTGCTGATGAATACAAAGAGTAATGGCTGTGCTTATCCAACAGACCTTTCACAAGTGAGTGATCTGTATTTATATTAGAGCTCAGATGATTTACAAATGCCAAGGTGCCACATTTTAATTTAATGATATACACATGTCAGGAGATTTTTTATTCAATATATCATCTCTATAAGCTTTTGCACTGAAATAAGAAATGAATAACAAATTAAACCTCAGTCACAAAAGAATCAGTGGACAATATAATGAAAATAACGCAATTATTTATGTTATTATTGTTTTTAATGTCCATCTTGATATTCTGAAAAGAAGTCTAGCTTCTTGAAAGATGAAGGAAATTTTGAGGAATTCTTCACAGTTGTTTCCATTCTCAACTTTCATGGATCAAAATGTTAAGAAATTACAAAAAATATTTGCAGTTAAAAAATTAGATCCTAAAATATATTGAAACATATGCTTTCCTCAAGGGGCCCCTGGAAGTTTTACTAAGATACCTGCTATCATTTTACCCATATCAAATTTTCAAATCCAATCAAAGGAATCTGTTTAGTTAGCTAAAAAAAAATTAAATAAAATAAATAAATTAATTAAAAAAATTGGGCCAGGATTAAAAAAACCTTTCTATTTTTGTTTTCCTGAGACAAAATTTTTCAATAATGCACAAAGCATTCATCTACCTACAACAGATGAGGCATAACATGGCTAATGGAGCAAAATTGATAGCTAGCTGACCAGTATTTCTCAACATATATTGATATGCAAATAAATCTCAGAATTTTTGCTTCCAAAAGTTAATCTACCAAGAAAGAAGTGAACAGATTACAAAAGAAAACCAAAAGAAAAAAAAGAAAAGAGAACCAAAAACCCACCCAAAAGACCCAAAACACCAAAGAGCAAAGCAGGAGTGTAGAAGGATTGAGATCTTTAAACATAATGGCATCTAGAAATGTAATTCTTAAGTGTCTACAAAAAACACCCATCTTTAGACCAATCTGGTCTGGCAGTGTTTCAAAGCTCTGAATTTACAGCATTTAAAAAGATTTCAAATATATGCAGAGATTTAAATGTAAGGTTCCCAATTAGTAGATGAAGAGAAGACTAAAAATACCTGGAATTAATTTAATGAATGACAGCTCATAAAAGTTTCTCTACATTCTAAAGAAGGTATAGCATCACTCAAGAAAAGTTCATGACTCTTGTTGCTAAGGGTGAAATTAGAAATATGAAACTAGTCTAAGAAATTCTAGTAAATCATCTGAGATAGAGCAAAATGTATCAAGCCTTCTTTAAAGAGCCTGGTATTAAAAGACATTTATTAACTGTTTTTAGAAAAGAAGAGGTTAAGGACTTTAAATAACTTTCTAATGAGTTAAAATTTTGTCTTTCCCTTGTAGAGTTAGTTCATTTACTCAACTTGCAAGCCTTTCTTTGTGCATCACTAATATAAGTAATTTACATTCCTTAAGTCTGTTGTATGTGGAGAAAAGATCCATTTTATTTTGAATAGAAAAGGTCACATGAAAAATCAAAACATACAGATTCCTAATAGACAAGAATGACAGCACTCTTATTCTTCTCCATGGTGACATAATTTCATTTCAGAGCACAGCAGAAGAGCTTCCTTTACTTTTGTACTTTTTTCTGAGTTGAAATTCTTTTGACAGAAAACCTGCAATTAATACTATAGAAAAATGGTATGGAATTAATTGCATCAAAGTGGTATGAGCTATATGAGCATTAACTTTGAGTGATGTGCAAGAGTTACTCTGCTACTGCTATCAGCTCAGTGATTTTATGATTCCTGTCAGCAATGGATGATAAAACAAAGAAGATAAAGAGAACTAGGCATATTTCTCCTTCGTTACAGAAGAGAAAGGGCTATTTTAAAGAGACAGGCAATTTAGTAGGTTTGAAAGACATGCTGAACCTAATTACAATGTTCTAATCAATCCTTAGTCTTTCAAATTTTTATTTTCTGTAATCTCCAAAGCTCAATTCTTTCTGGGTACCTTCCATCAATTATTTGAGACATGAATAACTTTAAAAAAAATATAAAAAAAACCCACAACAAAACAACACTTAAAAATCCCAGCAAACCAACGAAAGGCTTCTGTGCTGTGTTGATTCATTAGTATTAAACTGCTATCATAGAAAATCTGCTATCATACAGAAGAGCTAAAAGATAGCAATAGGAATTAATCAGTTACAGAATCCTGTTTCTCCTTAGGATGATTCCTGTATCACCTATCAGAAATATTTCTTGACCCCCTAAATGCATAAAACTAAAAATGCAGAAACATAAGTGCTGATCAACATATCCTGCAAAGAAAAAGAAACAAGGATAAATATTGACTTGACTCTGTCCTTCTCTCAACCATCAGCATAAAAAGAACTGCAGCAGCCAACAACAAGCAGGTGCTTTGCAGCAGCTGTAAGGAGGATCACCAGAGGGAAGACTGGGAAATTCAAGGCTTGAGCTGAAGGGATGCTAATCTGAAGTCATAATTCAGATTTTTTATAAGAGGAGCAGGTAAGGATATTGAACAAACCTTGTCAAATAACAAATAACCTTTAGATCTAGTTACTTCATTCAATGAAAGTAGGGCATTTGTGGGGGTGATGCATATAGATAATGCCACCAGGCTTTTAAACCTTTATTTTTTATTTTTTTTCCCTGTGTTCAGGGTTCTAGCACCTGAGTAAGGCTATTGTTAACACCTGAAACTATATAAGGGCTTTAATAAGACATCTTGTGCTGAGCTGACCCTGATTGTCAGGTCAGCAATGTCAGGTGCCCACCAATACTCCTCTGTCACTCCTTTCAGCTGGAAAGGGGAGAGAAAATATAATGAAGGTCTGGTGGGTTAAAGGTAGGGAGACATCACTCACCAACTTCTGTCACAGGCAAAACAGACTCAAACCAGGGAAATTTACTTAAATATAACCAAATTAGAGCAGGTCAATAATAAATATACCCAAATCTTAAAACACCTTCCCTCTCATACCCTCCCTTCTTCACAGGCTGAAATTCATTGTTGACTTTCTTCTATGTCTTGCTATACAGAAAAAGTCCTGCTGTTTTCAGTACAGGTACTTTCACAAAGCCTAGTGGAAGGATTCTTCCTTTTTTAATTACTGAAATGTATGTGTATACTGAAATATATTTCTTAGCAATTTTATCTCAGATTGGATTAGGGGAATCAAGGAAAAAAAATTCAGTTGAACTGAAACATAAATCCTACATCACAGCTTTGAATTCATACATTTCCTCTCTTCAGTTCCTGTATCAGGGAACATATTTTTTCCCAAACTTAATTTCATCATATTATTTCTTTATCGGAAATTTGCCCTATCTATGTTGTATTTTTTTCCCTTTTAGATCTTTTTAATACTGTCAATGATTCCAAATTTAGTATAATTCAAAGGTTTTTTGTTGAGCTATTTACAATCCTGGTACCTGTCCTCAGTCTCATGATGATTCTAACTAAGATTTATCTTTGTAACTCTCCCTGTCATGATCATTGTGCACTTGTGTTAGTATTAAGGAACTAGTTATTTTTTAATTAATTTTAACAGAGAGGATTTTTACTCTAAATCAATCAAGCAGTTAATCTTGTGCAGTGCTGATCCTTGGTCCAAGGGAGACTTTCCCAATGAAAAATTACTGGATTTGCACAAAGGACTGGTAAGTCCTGCTTCAGTACAATTTGTACATCCTTGATCAGGAAAGACAGGAGCAGACCAGAAAAAGGAGTGAAATATCCATTCTGTTGGGATAGACTAAAATAATGGGGCTTTTTAAACTAATAGAATGAAAACTAAATATGGATTGCCACTTTAAAGCTCGCATTTGAGCTCAGCTTTATAATTTAAGACTAAAAATCGAAAAGAAAATATCTTGGTAATAACAATGAATAAATGTTTAAATATTTTATTACTTCAGAAACTGAAAAGTGAAATGCATCAAGACTTATCAGTTTAAGTTAGATTTGACCCTAGAGGGCCCTTCCAGTCCATGTCATCATACATTTCTACAAACTTAGGTTTAGCCCAATTTCAAATTATTTTGTAAAGCAAAGTTATTGAATTAAAACAAACATGATTTTTCATAATTTGGGAGAATAATTTATTGGAATGTGAATCACCATATTCCTCATTTTCTCCGTTGTCTGTTATCAGATACCAAGAGTTTTGGGGATAAGTACATATTTGGTTTGACATGTAGGATTACTTTTGGTTTAATATTAGTTTATTCTGAGGACAATTAGAATGATGCTTGTAATTTTTAATGTATGATCACAGAAAGAGGCTGAAATGTAGGTGGGGCATGTAGGACAGCACTTTCTTGCAGAGAAGAACAAAAAAAAATTAATATTGTCTCCATTCTGCATCTGGATTCTCTAATAACTAATGCAGAGTGTCTTTTCTTTGTTATAGCTTGCCATTTTCATCAAAATGAGGACAATTCATTTGCTCAGAAACTTCTGTTTTTTAAATTGGGCTGCTATAAAATGCCCAGTTCAAAAGCACTTGGAAAGAAAAGCAATTAGACCAATCTAGCTGCAGTAACAGCTAGATAAGAGCTAGCCAAGTTAAGCTAGCTAAGCTGGCTAACAGCTAAGGGCTCCTCCTCAGGATATTACGTTAAAGAGGTTAATACTCTTCTCCCCAAAAATTTTGTTTTCTGAGGTTGGAGGGACATTACCCAACTGATACAATGAAAAGAACAAAGAAGACCAAGGCAGAGACTATATGAAGAAACTCATTTTAATACACTCATCAATCACAGACATGCTTCATAGCTTGTAATCACAAAATGTTTGAAGTGATTAAACAAATGTCTACATTTCTCAAATTGTCTCTGAAGAAGCACACAGTGATTGCATTATTTTTCTGCTGGTCACATGCAAACATAACACCAAATAGCTGTGGCATATGGCCCCTACAACTGAAGTTCCATGCTGGTAAGTACAATAATTCATAAAATAGAGGTATCAAAAGTAGGGTCTCTGGTTGCTTTTTTAATCTGCTGTAAATGCAATATTTAATGCAAATACAATATAAGGAAGTTGATTTACCCTTCTTCATTACTGGAATCATAATACAAAGGGAATACAATATTTCTATGAATAACTATTTGTTCAGGTTAGTGAAAATAAGGTCAATAATTATTTGAACATGGTAATAAAATGAAAAATGAAAGTGTTTTGTAATGGATTATTGCATTTTATGACCATACATTTATTTTACATAATTCAAACTGTTTCATCCCTACTGTGTAAGGAAAAAAACCCTAATATGTAGGTATTAATTTTAAAATGGAGTCAGGTATAAATAATCAGATTAACAAAACAACAAAGAAATTTGAATTTTCCTGGTTTTAACAAATTTTTAATTAAGACAGATTGAGTGGACAATTCAATGCAAATAATGTTTGGTGGGTTTTTGTTAAAAGAAAAAAGAGTTATTTTGCACAGCCTCAGATTCTAACTGATCTTGAATTTCAGCCTCCCTTACTGTAGGCAATCACTAAAAGCAGAGAGTACTAATTCAACATTAGTGTAAACACACATGCTATACCAGCAAAAATGATCATATTCCAGCCTTACAGAGATTGCTTTTTCCCAGTTTACCAGGCAAAGAATTGTCTCAAGGATAGAAGACTAAGGGTGACTAAGCTTTGAGTCAGACTGGCCCATTCACAGCTTTCCTGAGATTTCTGAACAGCAGGTTCAACCTCTCCCAGACCATTCCCACCAAACACAGGGACACCAATTTCTCCCTTCATTATGCACAAGGCAGGGAGGCTCCCATAGCAATTGGGGACTTGTTGCAATAATGGAACTGAGATCCAATAATGGAATCAAGCCCTGGTGAAGGGACAGTGCCATAGAAACATGGGATACCATGAGTCAGAAGGGTCATTGTGCCCATCTCCTGGCCCTACCCAAGACAGCTGTAATAACCCTGCCATGTACTGAGAGTTGTCCTAAATCTTTATTCAGTCTGTCAGTCTTGGGCTGTGACACCTTCCCTGAGGAGCAGAACTCTCGGATTTGTAAATACATACTCTGACCTCTCCAAAGGAGTGAGTGGAAGAAAACAGAAAACCAGTGCATGAACTCTAACTAGTAAATAGTTGTTTGAATGGAATAAGGACTCAACTGAGGTTTATTCAGTGTTGTCAATCTATTTTCTTTCTTCCTAAGAATTTACAGAAAAACAAATTAAGGAGCACTGGAAAGGTCTAGAATTGCACTGTCACTTTTGTTCTAAAAGTATCTGACACATATTTATTAATTTTCATGTTTTCAAGTAGCAGGTAAAATAAGTAAGCCCAGACAAAATAATTCAAGGCCAGGTTGGATAGGACATTGAGCAACCTGTTGTAGTGGAAGGTGTCCCTACCCATGGTAAGGCATTGGAACTAGGTGGTTTTTAAGGTTCTTTCCAACCCAAACCATTCTAGGATTCTAGGATTCTATACTTTGTCATTTCTCTAAGCATTACAGAATTATAGTATTTAATTTTTCCAGTACCCTTCTCGTTCTTCTCGTATTTTACTCTCTCCATTAGATTAAATGCTCGTGGATGTTCTTCAGTAGGAAAATGCTGCTTGAACACAGCAAGCCTTGTGTTTTTGTTATAGTGACATGGTGGCTGTACATAGTTGATGTTCATCCTGTTCCTGGAGGGGTTTCATTGTGTCCTCTGGCAGACAGGAAGGGTCTGGAATTAAGGCTCTGGTTTTACCCTGTGCCTTGTGCTGGAATTCTTATGAGCCATCCTTATGCTGTAAGAATAGAAATGCCATCAGACACAATAAAATAATGAATTGGACTCAAAAAGTAAGACACTTGGTGTCATGTTACCATCAAAATTGAGAACCTAGAGGTTTTTTTACTTAATAAATTAATTCCAGAAACCATCATGGTGATACCACAAGATTTATTTGGCTAGGATAAAAATACATGCATTGCAAAACTGAGTTATTTCCTAGAATCATAAATTACCTTGAGTTGGAAGGGACATATAAGAATCATCAAGCTGAATTCCCTCTTGTTATATTAACCCTACCTTCATTATTATTATAACCACCCCTTACAGAGAACCAACACATTTCTTGGGATTTCTTGGGATAGGAAGTTACCTGACTTCAATTATTCCTACACTCTTTATTTCTTCATTCTTTTTCCACAAGTGTGAAAGAACAGCTGCTACCTGATAGAATTATTTTAATTGGTTGCATGCCATAAAAATGTTAAAAGCAATTTTAATTTTAACAGTAAATAGGTTTTATTACCAAGTTATACTTTTGCTTATAGCTATAGAATGGCAATGGGTGGTTAAAAGAATATTTGATTCTGTACTATTATTTCTCCTGTATCTACTGTATAATCAATGAAGTGATACTATTTTGCCCTCAGGAACCAAAAAAAAAAAAAAAAAAAAAAGAAAAAAGAAATACTAATGGAAGCAATTAAAATATATGAGTAATACTGACACTTCTTTATTATCTTTCAGGTGCACTCAGAGTTACCCAACACATTAAGTGGTAATGATGCAGATACAGTTATTTTCCAGTTGACATGATTAGTTCTGTGTCCCAGACACATTTATCTTGTGCTTTGAAGCCCTTCACACTAAGTTATTGGATTTGGGAAATAAAGTAAATAGATATATGAAATGACCTCACCCCTAACATTGAAAGACATGGATAAGAATGGCATTTCCATGGTCTACAACACTATGAATTATTCTTGATTTTCTGCTGTGTTCTGTAGGCTAAGGAATTTCAGGGAAGGATGGTGTAAAGATCTAGGGTTACAGACAAAGAAGTCTTTCACCTTGTTGTCTGACCTTTGTGTGAGGCAGTTTTCTCCATGTTTACATTCTCAAAATGTCCTGGTGTTCACAAGATATTCTCTGTACATTCAAGGAAGATCATTATTGCTTAGTCTCACCTGAGTCTTGTGATGCTTTTGTCTTCACCTGAGCTTGTGTTTTACAGATCCAATGTTTTTTCTGTTTTCTGGAGAGGGACTGCATAGTAAGGCATTCCTAGAAATTTAGATGCTGTCTGGAACCCACTGACATCTGGACAGGAACCGTGAAAAATCAGATACATTTCTGTGGTGTATGATAAAAATCCTAAATTGTTTGAGCACAATTTTTTGGGACCATCATTCATTGAAGCACAGAGGAGTCATGACATGATGCAAGTCAAAATCTTATTAACAATATTAAAATAAACTGGGAGTCTGAATAGAAATTAAAGGTGACCATGGAACAGTATAATAGACTTGACTGAAGAGGGCCTTGACATTCCTTTGCTCTTTATAACTCAAAATTGCTAAATCTGGAATAATTTAGGTTGAAAAGACCTATGAGATGTGGCTAAAGTGTAGGACCTCATACTTGGTCTTGCAGAACTGTAATTTGACTGATTTACTAGAGCCGTGGGCTCCAGCAGGTATCAAAATTCAGGAAATATTTCAACCATTCAGGATAAAAATGTTTGTCCCACTAAATAAAAATTCAACAGCTATGCCAACGATACAGCTTAAACTCTATATCCAAGTTTATATTCTTACCTGGAGCAGTAGCAAAGTGAGAGACTCTGAATACCAAAGTATTGTGTGTACAAGACAGACATGAATGGAAGGCTGATGTAGATTTAGATTAGTTAAATTTCTTCAATCTGAACCAGATTTAGATTAGTTAAGTTTCTTCAACCTAAACCATTCTCTAATTCTCTGATTCTATGATGATTCTATGAGTGATTATTAATTATGGAAAAAAAAATCTGGTCTTATTACTCAAGGAAAAAAAATTAAGATGGTTTTTATGATGACACGTAGTGTCTGCACTATTTTCTGTGCATATTATACTTGTCCTAGTGAGAAATGGTGTTTCCTTTCCAAAAGGTGACTGGGTTTCATTAATACATGTCATGATTCTGTGTGCTGGGAGTCATTAAGGGCCCCCACCTGTTAAAGGCAGGAACAGGGTAACAGCATTGCTTCATCTCATTTAAGTGTTGTTCTGTGCATTGTGAATATGACTGCTTTTATACACCAGATAACTGCCTGTATTTCTGAGCATGCACCAACTATCATCATGTAATTTATCTTATTCACCTCATTACTATTATTTCTGGCACCTGAATAAAAGGTGTTTTTATTGCTCTCAAATATTTACTTTGTTAGCCTGATTGGTCTATAAGCCCAACAGTTTACTCTCTGATCACGCTGAAACTCTGACCCTCCTCTGTGCCTCCCATGGGATCAGGCAATCAATAAAGAAGTATAAGGTTTTGCTTATTTATTTTAGTGCCTAAGTACTGCATTGCATGGCAACTATTGCCCAGCAATTGGAGTTGGACAAAGGAGCTGTACACTTCCTATATTAAAAAAGTTCAAAAGAAAACTTCCTCCCAATGGTGTCATCCAGATGCTTGATTTATGAAAAGAATGATAATGTTGGTTTAATGAAATTACACAGAGGAAGTGGTTTATTTAGTCCATAAAATGAATATTTTTTTTTAAACACAATGACCAGTTAAACCTGCAGAGATGAAAAATTCGAAATTTTTCAGACAGCTGACCAGATGGATACAGGTGTCACTTCTTGGAAAACAGGACATTGACTAACTATTAGTAACTTGAAAATTAAACAAAGAGTTTCTAAGAGCAAAAGAGATTAAAAAATAAAATTAATATAATTTTTTAATTAAGAGGAATAAGATTCAAAAACTACCTATTTGTTGCTTTTTGAATCAGAGTATCAGTATCCAGAGCTTTGAGCTCAGAAATGTTTGGGGATTTCCCAAGCTGCACCTTCAGCTAAAACACATTTTCCTTTTTGATCTTTTTTTCTAAGGAAAAAAAATAAATTTAATCCAATAAGTGACTTATGTAAAGTCTCATGAGGTACAAAAGAAACTAGGATGCTTTTTGGGCATACATGAAAAACACAGTACAATTATCCACATTTCTCACTGGCACCAGAACCTGTCTCACTCTAGTTTGGGATTCTCCAAAAGAGTGGTTATTGAAATACACCAAAATTTTGCAAGGTAATATGTTAATTGTTAACTGATGTGCATGGCTAAGGTTAGTGCTCAAGCCATTGTGGAGTTCTACCCTCTTCTTTGACCTAATTGAGAATATTGAGAATTCTCTGGAGCAAACACAACAATAAAACCAAACACCAAGCAAAAAAAAAACAACCAAACCCCTAGGTGCTTTAAGCTCTGAGGCCGAGTTGAGGAAATATTCTTTCTTTTTATATTTTTTTATTATTATTTTTACCTTAGCAGCTTCTGAATAGGAAATGTGAGGAGAGAAAGTGAGGATCTCATCACTCAGAATCCTTCAAGCTGCATTCAGGCTCCTACTTCTTACATGGATGTCTTATTCCATTTTTCAATTCACAAACCATTCTGAACCTTCTCAACTATTAGTGGAACTGTCCAGTCAAACATCTTAGGCAAGATTTATTCAAAGTGTCAATTTTTGTGCAGTTGTTATAGCTGGCAAATAAAAATGAGATTCCCTGTAATTGAAAAGGATGGCTAGGATTTTTAAAAAGCAAGACCATAAATGTCAGCAAGCTGTGCTTTTTTTCCTTTTCAGATGTTGTTTTGCTGACATTTAAGCCCTATGGTTTGCCATGAGAGGATTCACCTGACTGAGCATAGACCTCTGTGTTGTAAATGTTTATGTTTGAGCTAGTCACCTTGGCTAATTACAGATGAAGGTGAGAAATAAGGAGCTCTAGAAGTCATTCAGTGTTTCACCCCTAAGCTTATCCCTTGTTTCCTTTGGATCTTCCCAAATATCTTTTTTTCCTTTTAGCTCAAAGTCAGTGTGACACTTCACATGGTTGATGGAAAAATGAACTTACTTCTCAAGGGAAGAGGAGGGGAAGGATGGAGAAAAGTAAACACATACAGGGGGATGAGAAAGGGAGACAAAACATTTTCTATCAGCTTCTTATGTTTTCCTCCCTTTGATAGGCATGAATATCTATTTTCTCCAAATTATTGTCAGTCAAGAGAACAGTTTCTATCTGAGGAATTACTGTTTCCTCTCATACTAATTTTTAGAAATCTGTAAAATTGTGTAGAGTCTCACTTTTTTTGCCATCATTTTATCTCTTCTCTTTATATCTGATCTTTGTTCTTATGTGTTTATTACATGTGAGTGCATCATGGCTCACATGCCAGTTTACAAAAGCTGGGAAAACTCCAGACACCAGAGAACTGTTTTATTCCAAAGGCTGAACAAAGGCAGTGGGTACAATTCCATTTCTCCCTGACAACATTATTGTGGCAAATTTCAGGATAGTTTTCTTCAGTAGCCTGGAGAACTTGAATAGTTGGCTGCTGACTCAGGTGTAGGTTTAGGAAATTCCTTACTTAACAGTAGCTGTCATAAATTGTTACCTCCTTGTCCAAAGTTAACAACAGTCTGGGGTTCTGCAACAGGACTGAGGACTGAAGAAAACCAAGATTTTTTCCTTTTTGCTTTGTTTCTGCATGTGACTTCCCATAAATAAAGAATGACTTTAAGAACAGGGAAATTATTCTCTGGTTTGTTACAAAGCAGGTACTTGCAGAGCGTGGTGAGAGGGTGTTCTCAGAGCTGTGCAAGGATGATCTTAGCTTCCAAAAGGGAAAGAGCTGCAGAGAGCTCTAATTCTCCATTCTTGTTTCCAAGTCCTTTCAACATAGCTGTAATGTTTTTATTAAATGGCTGCACAAATATGGAACACATATAGGATGCTGCAGGAACTGTTTAGTATTGTTGGAAGCAATTTTTCCCTCCAGGTGAATTTAGGACTTTCATTCAGCTCACTTTTCTTTCCAAGCCCTCTGAAAGTTCTCAGCAAGTAGAACCTGACCCTAGCTCTCAAAACCCATCCAGCTGAGCATCTCTTACATGGGCCAACTCTCAGTTTCTCAAATTTCCATTATTTGTGTCAGGAAAATGGACAAATCTAAAACTAAACTGATTTAAAACTGATTGATCTTTGTGTGCCACCGCCTTCCAAATTTAATGTTTTTTTTTTATTTAATTTCATTATTTTTCTCATCCTTTTGTGATATATTAATATATTGCTTAGGAATTTTAGCTTGTTTTTATGTGGTGTTAAAATCTAAAATGAAATGCCAAGTTATCTATTGCTAGAAAAAAAATAATTCAAATAAATTGTGACAATAGATAAAAAAAAAGAAAATAAATATTCATGAGCATTTTAAAATTTGAATTTACAAGAAATAAATATAGTAAATTGCTTTGGGGGAAATATGCAAATACTAAGGAAACAATTATTAATGCTCTGGTTATACATTCCCAATTTTGTGATTCATTGTTTAAAAAGCTGCACTGAGATCCTATTGCTCATGCATAATAAAATCCCACATTTTAGAGCATCTGGATTTTAGTTTTTGAGAAAAAAAAACCCAACTCACATTAGCAATTATGGAGAAATGTGGAAGCAATCCACACATATCTGCTTAAAATCGGATTGGGAAATAAACTTGATGGTTATTTCTAACCCATCTCTTTTCCATAATTGTTCAATAATATATGCACTTTGGGCCTGCAGGAATCCCCCTGGGAGCACTTGATCTGCCTGAGATGACCAGCCACAGCCCACACTCACCGTGCAGCACAGTTTGATGGAGCACAAGAGCTGTCCTTCTTCTTGGAGTCTGGGATGCAGAGTGTGTGCCCTTGTTTCTGGTGCTTGACTCTGGGATCCAGAAAAACACTGAATTTCGTGTAACGTGAAATTCATGAGCATGTTTTCATGCTGATCCATGAAAACAACTGTTAAAGTTAGATGGAAAAAGCTAAAAGTGTGAGTGTGTAGATTAGTGAGTTTTCTTAAGTCACTGGGTAAAAACGTTTAGGGAACAGAAGACAAGATAAAGGATTTAGGGTGTTGTCTCTTGTCTTTCTTTCTTTCTTCTTCATGTTCTTCTCCTAGAGGTTTTTGGGTAATAGTGAGTGATTGGACAGAGAATGCCACAGTGCAGCACACAGGTGTTGGGTCATTGGGTCATTAAGGAAAACAATATACATGTTTAATTGGGTAAAAATAAGTATAAAGATAAAAGAACTGCATAATTTGGGGGCATTTTGTGCTATCAAACACAAAGTGAGCCACAAGGCCTTGTTGTACCATCAGAAGAAAGAAATGTACCCGATTGCAAAGAATTAACCTTGCACAGCCAGTCTGGAGAGACCTGCCAAGTTTTGTGATGACCTTCTAATAAACATGAGAAACAAGATTGTAATGAGCTCAGGAGTTTTCTTCAAAACTAAAGAACTGAGATAATCAGAGCTCCCCACTAGGGAGGATCCCAAAAGAATTCAGTCCAAAGGAGGCTGAGAAATCCAGGAAGAGAAAGAAAAATAGAGAAGAGATGCAGCAGAATCAGGGAAAGAGAAAAAGGATTGCTTAGAGAAAAGTTACACTTCTGACTAAGGGAAAATTGGGCTGCTCACATCTTTGGGTGGAAGGACAAAGCTCTCAAAGCTGTAGGTGTGATAAGGCAGAAGCTCCAAGGCAACAGAGCTCTTGTGCCACATGAAAGAGCAGGGTGAAGCCTAGGTTCTAATTAAGAGTGGCATTGCTCCTTGTATCTCTCTCCTCAGTTTCATTTATAAGCAGAAGCTGATGCACAGATAATTTCTTTATTTTGTCCTATAAAAATGTTTGTATGGGTTTTTGTGACATAATACTGAATACATACAAGTAAACCACATCAGTAGGGTGTGTAGTCTAGAGAAGATGTGGTAAATAAATGTTAAAATGAATGTGTATGCCTCTGAAAGAGAGAGAAAAGCCCCTTTCATAGTAGGTGGGTTCTTAGGGCAAATGTTGCCTGGAGAGACTGTGGACTCTGAATCCCTGGAATTTCTCAAGACCAGGTTGGATGGGGCTCTGAGTGCTGACCTTGAGGCTGTTACCTACCCATGACAGAAGGGTTGAAATTTGATGGTCTTTAACATCTCTTCCCACACAAACCATTCCATGATTCTATCTTGTGAAATGAGAGGAGAAATAAATTATGGTGTTTCTCATAAATATGGAATTGTCTCTGAATAATTATCTTGAGCAGGGAGGAAATCCAAGAGGCATGTTTATGGCACTGCTTCATGCTTATATTCATATATGCTGTTCTTAAGAAATATTGCAGGCCTATTTATTCTCTACTTGTCTGTAGCATCTGAGAAATACACTTAAAGGTGTCAGTGGATGTGCACAATCAAAGCAGAGTTGTTAGAAGAAAATAAATATCCAAACACTGTTCCACAGCTTGCTTTGTGACTAGTGATCAGCTCCCTGCCGTCAGCTTCACTGCAGGAGCAGCTTTTCACCTGGGCAAGAGTGGAAATTTTGGTGCCTTCCACAGACTCCTATTTCTGAAAAAAAAATTAGTACAGTGTTGTAATTATAATATTGTAATTATAGTGTTGTAAGTATAGGTCTGTATGCTTTCAAAAGCAGACTTGAAGACATGTATTATTAGGGGTAGTTGATTATTGTGTTAATAAAGTTTGGAGTGATTTAACTTTATAAATCAGTACAGTGGTTCCTTGAAGATATTTTTTCAAGGTTTTTTGATAACCTGTGAAGTTCAGTGCTACAAAATCAACATAGGGTTTGATTTCTGGCAATAAATTTTTCATTAAACAGTGTAGCTAGGGGAAACAATTGTTTAGTTATCATAGAATTGTAGAATCACAGACTGGTTTATCTTGAAAGGGGCCTTAAAGATTACCTAGTTCCAACCCCTCTGCCAGGGACAGGGACACATTTGATAGCAGCACACAGGCAAAATAATTTGAGAAACAACAAATCACTCCCAGAGCATATATATGTCCTGATTTTGATATTGAGTAGTAAATGTACACTTGTGCCAATTTTTATGACTTAAGGGCAAAATAACACCAAATTCTCTGCAGTTTTTTCTCTCCATAAACCCTTGCATAAGATTTATCTGAATAGTCCATATCTACAGACTATCTCAAAAAACCCCAAAACATAGTTACTGCATAGCCACAATGGTTTGGGTTTTTTTTTTCTTTATTTTGGGTCCTTTCATGACGTTTAGCCAGTCCTGCAGTAATGACACAGGATGGAAATTCACGTGCATGTGGAATTCAGAGACACCTGTCCAAAGCAAGGTGTTTGACACCAGCAGCTAGCAGTCATTAAACACGAAGTGAACTCCCTGCAGATGTTACACACATTTCATAAGGCAGGGATTTGATGCAGCATGTTTTCAAGGCAGTCTCTTTTTCATACAGTGAAGTCTAATGTGAGTTGTCACACTGCATCCAGCAATCTAAGTGACTTGCAAATGTATTTTTTGGTAGAAAGGAAAATGCTGGCTTTTTTTTTTGTTGTTGTTTTTTTTTGTTGTTTTGGTTTGTTGGTTTATTTTGGGGTTTCTTAATGTTTAAGGTGTGTAGCCTGACTGTGCTTTATAATGAATGATGTCTTGGAAAACCTGTGCTAAGTTGATGTGGTGATGGATGGCCAAGTCATACAATACAACAAGTCATACATACATACATACAGAGTGAAATGATGTTTTATCACACCTCTATCCTCATGCAAAACCACACTTTGAGAGTTCGCTGTGACACCTCACACTTCATTTATTGTAATATTTATATTACAATGCTGAAGTGATTGTTATTAGAAATGCCATTTTTGCCAACAAAAGATGATCATCACAACTTTTTTTGACTAGAGTCTATGAGAAACTGAAAGTACCAAGTTTAAATGAAGACATTTATTTAAAAGTAGAAAATTTATTGTGATAACCCATAGAATCTGTTTCACTGTGAGAAATGGCTGGTGAGAAGGCATTTGTGAAAGTGCATTCCAAGTATAGCAGCAAGCATGCAGATGTTTTTAAAAATCCCACTCTGCTGGTCTGAAACCTATTAGAAAGTTCAAAGATATATTAAAACATGACTGTACTCACATCTATGGTTTCAGGACAGAAAGAAGATGAAGTACCAAGTATGTGGTAGGTTTGTTGTGAAGCCAGCTGGACCCTGTTTGCCCACCAGATATTAAAAATGCAGAAAACAGAGTGAAGATTGATGCTGAAGGTGCAGGTGTTACACAGACACTCATGAAAAATCTTTTTAAAAAAACTATTTAATTTAATTAAATTTAACTAAATTATAAATTTAGTTAAAATAGTTTGGTAAGTTAACGAAATAGTTTATTTAGTTAAATTACTAATTTAACTAAATTAATTTATTGGGATCTTAGCACATAGCAGTGTTGAATTGAGATATCCAATCTTTCTGATGGGGTGGTCAATCCCATTCCAGACAGCAGCAGCAGCAGCAGCTGGTTTATCTGGTTTTATCTGTATCAGGTGTTACACTTTTTCCTAGCCTCACATTTGTTCAGCTGGAAATCAATGATCCATCTCCCAGTTTTGCTGCTTACAAACACTTTCATTCTGGATTTTGTAGTTTAAGAATCACAGAGCTGCAGGATGGTTTGTGTTGGAAAGGACCCTAAAGTTGATGCAGTTTCATCCCCTGCCATGGACAGGGACACCTTTCACTATCCAAGGTTGCTCCAACCTGGCCTTGGACACTCCCAGGGATGGGGCAGCCCCAGCTGCTTTGGGGAACCTGTGCCAGGGCCTGCCCACCCTCACAGGGAAGAAATTGTGAGGAAGGCAGTACCTGGGACCTATTAGAACCCTTAGAAAGTGGATGAATAAATTGTTCTTCCCTTTCTGGTGCTCCCATACTGATGTTCAAGGACTGCAAACAGAGTTGGACCCAAATATATAAAATCCACAAGAGAATTTTCTCTATTAGCTGAGCTACAGAAGGAACAGCAGTTCCTGCTATTCATATAAAAACGTGGAGATTTTTAGGTAAACTTCAGGATTTTCAGATCAGCTCTGAATAAGATGTTTCTGTGCTCAATATCTCACTCAGGAGACATTTTAAGCTCTCTGAGCTCTACAGTTACCTCTTGGAGGACTGAAGAGGTCAAAAGGGATAGAAGAGATTAAGATTCCCCCCTTACATTGAAAGACAGTCACAGAAGAATATTTTTATAAATTATGTCAATCCTCGCAAACAGACAGCAAGGACCTACTTCAAAAATTTTCACACAGATTTCTAGGCAATGTAAGCCAAACATTGTTGAATGTTTTTATCTGCTCAAAATTTATATTCAGAGCAGGTTCTGTACAAGCATAGAAATATTCTGATTACTTTGGTTCCTTTAGAAAAATTACAAGGAAGTGAATTTAGACTTCTAAATTCATTTAAATGTTTTAATGTGCTGCTATTTTTGCCCTTGGTTAGAAGTGGTTGCAAAAAAATTATGGTGTTTTAGACAACTTCCTTTACCCTAGTTAGAAATTGTAATATCTGATTTTTCAGAACATTTTCAGTCGCTGGAGTGAATCTTACTTTGGTTTTAATACATTTAATACATTATTTAATAAAATTAAATAAGATTTTATAATGATAACACTTTTAATAAAATTAAATGACATATGCATGCCAGTTTTAAAACCCAAATTTGTTTATGTATTTTTCTGATTCATTTTAACTCCAACAATTATCTTGGCTGCCTTAGTCTATTTTTTCAGAAATATATGTAACAATATGAGCTAACCAACTAATCTGCATAAGCAATTCTATTTACTCAAGAGTGCTGAATTTAAAATTCTATATGATCAGCTGGGATCAAAACAAAGGAGGCTTTCAAGCTCTTGTTGACACTTGTTTAAATTTACCTAAGATTTGAACCAGTCCAGAACTTTCAGTAGGGAATTTCTTAATATCACTGCCTCCCATTTACATTGATTCTGTACTGCTGAATAATGTAAAATGCAGAAAGAGATTTAGGAGAGAAATCTGAACACAAGATTACTTTTCCTGCCATGAGAGCTTTAAGATGAAGTTATCTCTGGTCTCCCCAATTGCGAACTGGCAGTTTCCAAAGTAAGGCTTATGAAAAAAGAGTCTTCAAAGAAATATTTTCCCTGAGATTAACATATTATCTGTGGAGAATAGAGGAAAATTTGAAACTATACACATAGCATGCATTCTGTATACTTTATCTCACCAAAAAAAACCAAACAAAACCAACAAAAAAACAACAAGAAAAACCCCAAAACAAAACAAAAAAGCAAGAAAGAAACCCCAAACACATAAAACCCCAAAACATGAACAACAAAAAACCACAAAAAAAAATAAAAACAAAACCAAAAAACAGACAAACCAAAACCAACCAACAAACAAACTAACCCAAACAAACAAATAAAACCCCCAAAAACACAACTTCCCCCCCAAAGAAAGAAAAAAGTATTGGGAAAACACAGTTTTCCTTCACCTTTCAACAACAGATCTTCTCAATGGTGTAAGAGCAATAAAATACATGCCTGTTTTAACTCTGGAAACTTCTTTGTTTATGAAATGATCTGTTGTCATCTGTTGTTGCAAGAGAAAATCATCTCAGGTTTGGTTAATCTCTACCTGTTCATGTTTGTTGTGGGGTGGGTGCTGGTCCAGAGTGATGTGGGCACTGCTGAGACATCAGACATGCACTGCAGACCCCACAGGGACCTTTCACAGGGAATTTCAGGCTCCCCTCTGGGAATGAGGGAGCTGCCTTTAGATGAAGTGTCAATAATTTGTCCTATTTTTGAGCAGGTCCCTGGAGCTCCTGGTGCATCACGTAAGAGAGTCGGCTAGAGGGTAACCTGATAAGCTATCCTGCATATCCCTTGTAATTGGGATGTTTGATAATAAAAGTCTATGTATGACAACTAATTAGAAAATTCCCTTGCTGGAAAGACTATCTCTTCATGTTCAGCATACCCATGCTTTGCTCAAATTTGGTTCCTTTTTGCTCTCCAAGATAAAAAAAAATGCAACACAAAAAAACGCCCTCGCAACTTGTTACTTTGACAGTCGTAAAGTTTGAGAAAAAAACTGATTTATCACCTACTGGCTTGTGATTTCTGAGGCTGTGTGTGAAATCATCCAGCACATCTAAACAAACTGAGCTCTTGGCTGAGCAAGGGAACACGTGGTCTGTGTAACTGCATCTCAGCATGAAGTTTGGGATGTGCTATGAAGTGCACCATTATCCAAAACAAACAGCTGGCTCCATTAGGAGTTAAGAAAGGGAACTGATAACAAGCCTGTTCTCCCTAGGATAATAAACATCTATTGACTTTGCAGGTAATAATTCAGAAAAGCTAAATGGATTCTTGCTATTCACTCCAGACTTGTTTAATGGTAACAACTGAAGATTAGTTTCTACTCCAAATTACTGCTAATTGAATCTTGCTCTCTGTGTTTGTTTCTAGCTTTATCTGACTCTTCAGGCTTATCTGCAGTTCTGTAAATGTTTTGTGTTAATTCCAAAACAGTGGCAATAAAATTCATTGTGCTTCCCACATCCTTTTCCATTACTCATGTGTGCTCCATTCCTTATTCACTGATACTTCAAAGAAAATGACATGGAAATATCAGCATTTCTGACACACAAACAACTGAGACAGATGGGGTTCTAATTTGAAGTCAAATGCCTGATGCAAAGACACACATTCTCAGCAGTTAGTCCTGATGCAAGCACAGAATAAAATCTAATATTTCAGTTCACAGACATGCAGAGCCAGTGCAAAATTAGCAGTGTCCTGTCTCAAATAATGAACAGAAGAACTGTATTGCTTCACCAGCTCAAATGACATGTGAGACAAACCAGCCAGCTCTAGATTGAATGGGAGAGGGAAAAAAAAATACATCCTTTGGGTCTTCTTGATAATCTACAACTGTTGCAGACTGGCATACAACTCACTTAAGTCTTAACATGACTCCTAATGTTGTCCATACCCAAAGATATCACATAAACACAACAGTCACTGTAGTCACTTCTTACACTTAAAAATTTGGATTTCAAATATCCCAAATCAGACTTTAAGTTCCTCATTACAGAACTTGCCTGTGTATGCATTTGACTTAGCATTTTGAATGTTTTTCAGGCTGCTCTGTTACATCAGTAACTTCCAGTACGGAGCACAATGCAGTAATTTTCTTCCATTTAATGGAAGAAATTTAACTTATCATGCCTTACTAAAACACAGTGCAGAGAAATGATGTAATCCATTGCCCTAGAATTCATGTCATACTCACTGAAAGCTTTCAGCATTGTAGATGTGCAGGCTTTCATTATAAATTTAGGTCATGTTACTCACGCCTCCTGCTCATCTCCTCAGCTCATCTTTGTGCAGAATATGCTTAAGTGCATTACAGTATTTCTCTGTCTGGAATTTGATTTCATTGATGGAGTCTGCTCCTTGGCCTGCAGTTGCATCTTTCTGCAGGATCAGACTGATGGAGAGAAAATGACAGATTAAACAATTTAAAACCACGAAAGTTAACCCATTCATTGAGTCTAGAAATTTTTTGTTTTTCTTATTATCTTCAGGTGCCCTTCATGCTTGGAGTGACAGTTTACTAGCGAGCCATGAGGATGCAGGAGAAGAGAAAGGGTTCAGAAAATATTCTAGTAATCTCGGTGTAAAACTGTAATATCAACTTGACCATTCTGACTCTGCAATGACAGATGATAAACTTCTATCTTGTCTCCCACCCAAATGAATTAATGAAGAAAACAGGGAAAAATTCTAGTTCTTTCACAGCCAACAAGCAGTGGACACATTTCATTGCTGATGGGGCAGAAGGATGCTTTACTTGCACCACATCTTTAAGCCAACTGGTTGTGATGAGGGAATCTGGCATTTGCCAAATTTGTCTGGTAGTCTCACTTTTAAAAATGATTAGTCCCAATGCTTGCAGAAAGACATTTTTGCAGAATGGGAGAGCATCCCATGCTTAATCAAAATATGGCAATAGTGACAGCATGTTAGATGAATAAAAAAACATATCTTGTCAAGGCCTTGGTAACTGTCAATAATTTCAGATAAAATGACTGTCTGTGATGCACTGAACAGAGCAAACAACATTTATCAGCTTTTAATTGGTAGCCTCCCATTAGTTTATTAATTTCCAGCAGTGTGCACTGTCTTAATTCAGATGGAGAAGCAAAGAAAGTGGGTAAAATAACCAGATTACTGTATGATGCAATGCTCCTGCAGGTACAGACACTGTGCTTTTCCCCTGCCACTGGCTTTGTCCTTGAAGCTTAAATTCAATTAAACAGACCTTCAAAGGAAAAATCTTGAGGGCAAAGGAAGGCAAAGTCTGAAAAATGACCTTTTAAGAGATGAGGAGATTTCTACTATCTTCTATCAGGAAATACCCAAGGTTGAATTAACGTCTGGCTCAGTTCAGAAAGCTAAATCCCTCCACAGTTGTGTGGTTTTCCTGAACAGATTGTCCAGGCTCGTGCTGCTAGACACAAGAAAGAGGTAAGAAAAGTCACCCCTTAGAGTCTTGCTATTCTCTGCTCACTGCAATAGAAGCCAAAATGACGCCTTTGAAATAAATATTTCACTTTCAATCACTAAAGAGATGGTTCCTAATAGTGCAAATTCCATTATGTGAAGAAAATTTGAGCTTTGTTTATCTAGGGTGGGGTTTCCCTTGGACAAAAAATGACAAAATCTCATAGCTGAAAGCAGATGTTGAGTATATGTCAGGCACATAGAGCAAGAGTTGTCACAGCTTCTATACTTAGCAACAAAACATGGATGTCAGAACATATTCCTAAGCAAAAAGTTATTGAAATATTGTATTCCTATTAAAAGTCCAAGGGATTTTTAAATTGTATTTCACTGTATTGGGAAAAAAAAAGGAAGACAGGACTTCAGGACTTGTTCCATCAGAGCTTCTGACCTATTTCTATATTGACAGAACTGGCACCCTAAACTGTCTTGCTGAAAATATCCCAGACAATTCCAATGTCAGGAAAAGGCAGAATAATTTCAACCTTAGATTAGAGCAAAAATATTTAACAAAGAACAGACAAAGTCAGAACAAAAATCTGAAGGTGATTGTTTATCTTCACATTAAAATGGTCCCAGCCAAAAATCAGTTAAAAATTCCAATGCTCATTGTCCAGAATGAAATCCTGGGCCCTGTGATCTATCATAGCTCATATACTGAATTTTGAAAACTGAGTAAATGAGTTTGTATAAAGTTCATATTATTTAATGAAACTTTAAGTCATTCTGTGTGGTGTTTTTCTAGCTTGTTTGAAAATACTTTTGCATTTACAATGAAAATTACATCTTTAATTTTATATGTAAATCTCTCTATTTACATATGTAAAGGTTTCTGTATTGCAGAAATAATTATACAACATGATTGCAAAGTTTGTTTTACTGCATTTATAAGGGAGAGGAACAATTAAGTATAATCATGTTATAGGTAATGTTTTAGCCTAGCTTAGTGACTAGCATTAATATACAATCCTTAATATATTTGTTTCTTTCATCAGGGTCTAAGAAAAATAATTTCTTAACAAAAGCAGAACACAACCAACCCCAAGGAAAAATCTTTGTTTGTTTTCAATTTAAGTTTCATATTAATTATAAAACCAGCATGAAGTAAATGAGACTCAAATGTCTCATTTTCATTTCTGATTTTTTATTTGGTTGTTTTGTTTTGTTTTTTTTTTTTTCCCTTCAGTGGTCTGGTTTTGTGTATTTGTGGGAAAATGTTGCTGATTGCTGATTGCATTTTTACCATTGGATCTTCTCAGTTGCTCCAGGGTGGCCACAATACAGCTAGAACTACAGAAATGAGAATGGGTACCAGTCCTGGGTGCAAGAATATGCACTTCTGATTCATTGGAAGTATTGAAGTAAGGATTATATATGATTTTTCTAGTTCTGTCTCTAATTTAACCTTCAATAAATTTCAATTTTTAACAAAAGAAAATTATAAGAGCTTCTGTGAAGTCTAAGTGATTAATGACTTTAATCTCTTTGAGATTCTCAGATAAACTGTGCTTAGAAGGCCAAACAAACCAAAAGTAGTGGCAATAGTGACAGTATATCTCATTAATGTCCCATCAGCCTTAATTTAAATTATATTTATTATAATTGCCTTTGCCTGGAATCCTGTTTCATTCTTGCAAGCCATACCCTTTGCTATGGACAGGTGCTTTTGGATGGCTACTGTGCAACGTCAGATATGCAATTAATATAAGTTATAATTAATATAAGCTGCAATTAATTAAGTTGCCTTGACCTTCTCCTCTGAGCAAGCTGTGTTTTAACAGGCAAAGCTAGCTGGTTTCAGGAGGCAATTCTATAGCTGGAACATGGACTTCTGCTCCCCAAGGACATATGTAAATCCAGAAATGCAAGAAAATCCCTTCTCCTTTTTTTTTTTTCCTGCCCTTTCCACTGCTGTGATTCAGAGTTGGATACATTGACCTTCTTCCCCCGCATAAAGCTGCAGCAGCAAGACAGTGAGACAAGCCAGACACCCACTCACTCATCCCATAAATGTTATTAAGGGGACAAGAGTGCAGATTACTTGAAAACACAGTGGCCAGAAGCTCAAACAAGATGTTTGTGAGGTGCCCACCTCCTAATTTAGCCATACCTATATTTTAGTTTTAGAACATGCTGAGAAGTCATCTTCTCACCAGCACTAAGCAAAATGGGATCATAACTCCCCCTGATCTGATGGCTGTGTTTCTCCTAGTGCAGCCCAGTGTGTGGTTTGCCTTACTCACAGCAAAAATGTGCTGTTGGATTGCAGGTGTGTTGTCACCCACTGTTACTCCACTGTTACAGGTGCTTTCCAGCACAGCTCCCAGTTTGTTTCTAGCCCATGCCAGTTCATAGGCAGGTCTGTTCTGTTCTGAAGCAACTCTTTGCACTTTTTCTTGCTGAACTTTCAGGATTCTCTAATGATCCAATCTTTAATTTCAGCAAGGTCTCACCGAAATGAAGATCTGCTGTTGATTTGCCACCTCCCTCTCCCTTTGAATCACTCAGAAATTTGCTGAGGACTCACATTCTCAGCATCAAGGCGACTGATGATGGTATTGAACAGTATTGGCCCAAGTATTGATGCCTGTCATGCTCCACTTGTTACCAGCTGCCAAACAGTCATGGAATCATTGATCAGCACTCGGAGAGACCAGGACTCTGGACAACTGTCAGCTCATCACAGAGTCTGGCCAGCTTATCAATGAGGCTGCAGTGGGAGAGTTTTATTTAAAGTTTCAGTGAAGTGATGAGTTATCTCAGCCTCTCTGCTCGCCTCTCATCCGTGCAGTTCACCGTGGGTAGCCTTCAGGCCGGGAGTGCTCAGCACAAGAATGACATGGACATTTTAGAGTGGGCCCAGGGGATGCTCAGAGGGCTGGAGTCCACAGAGATGCTCAGAGGGCTGGAGTCCACAGAGATGCTCAGAGGGCTGGAGTCCATCTGCTGTGGAGACAGGCTGGGAGAGCTGGGGATGCTCACCTGGGGAGGAGAAGGCTCCAGGGAAAATTTCTTACAGCTTCCGGCTCTTACAGAGGGCTTGTGAGAAACAGTTTGAGTGATTTTATACACAGGCAGTGATAGCACAGTAGGGGATGTTTTTAAACTGAAAGATGAGGTATTTAGATTAGACATTAAGAATAAATTATTTCCTGTGAAGGTGGGCAGGCCCTGGCACAGGGTGCCCAGAGCAGCTGGGGCTGCCCCTGGATCCCTGCAGTGTCCAAGGCCAGGTTGGACAGGGCTTGGAGCAGCCTGGGACAGTGGAAGGTGTCCCTGCCATGGCAGGGGATGGGATGAGGGCTCTATGACATTTACAATGTCACTATTTCAATGTAATACATTTATCGAGCTATTACTGTTGTTTCTGTCATTCACTCTGTTCCAGTTGCTGTGTTTGACTACAACAGCTCAAATATTTATTCACATGTCTTCAGTTCTCTACTTTCTTGGTTTGACAAAATGTGGGAGAGATCTGCTCACACACTGAGATTTCAGAAAAAATTAAAATATTTGTTTTCAAATACCATTTACTGAACAACTGTTGCATGGCTACAGTGAAAAGTAATTTTTGCTATTTTCCACTGTGTTGGCTCAGCGAGATTAAAATGAGATTAAAGGCAATGGGAAACAGATTACAATAGAATAAGTGAAAACATGAAAATTGGTATATTTCAAACAGATGGCTGCACAGTCCATGAATCTTTTGTTCTAGACAAAGGAGTCAGTTTGGGGGAAAAAAATTTCTCACATTCTTTGTCTAGCAACTTTACTTTCTGAAGACCTGTTGGTTTGTGTTTTTTTTTAGGAAACAGGCCAGTATTTTAATATAAAATATTTCCACGGTAAAATTTCACATGTTACAATTACAGCAGCTTGGTAGAGCTGAAGCACAATATAAGATGGTGCTTATTAATGTCAGTACCATCCTTTAGTGGCCTCTCCCCCACTGCAGTGAAAAAACTTTCAGCAGAAAAAAAAGGGTTGTGTCATCTTGATAAACTCTTATATGTACTTCTGTTCAAACCACAAATTAAAAATTATTTCCTTTTAAAGGAATGCCACTATTATCCAAGAAGACTTTTTAAAGAAGCCTTCAGATGTTCTGATAATCCATCCTGACTTCTGGTGTATTTAGTCCAAGGAATTAGTGTTCCTGATCCCTGAAGCATGGCTGTGTTGTCTGCCTGAGCTGCAGTTTATCTTTTAAATTTGCTTTAAAGACACAAACCATCTACCACATACCTACATGGGTTGTTAAAATGATTAATTCCCCACAGGTTTCAGTGATAGGGAACTCTAAAGGGATTAATCACCACTTCCTTTTCCCTGTCTTGCTTCAGAAAAAGATGAAGGTAGAGTACTACATGCAAAGAAGATTAAAATGAAGTTGAAACTTCCTACAGCTTTTGGTAAGAAAAACTGGAAAAAAATGACACTAGTTTTAGGAAGGAAAAGATTTAACAATATTCAGAAAACAGGAATGAGGGTGAAAGCACTGGATGAAGCTTGATACATCGACTTGACAGAATCCCAAGCCCTTGACAGAGATAAGGAAGGAGTTTTGCCACCATCTATTGGTGAGTGGGAGAAAGAGACAGAGCCAGAACATTTGTTTCCTTCCCTCTTGAACAAAACCAACATTTTCCTTATTTCCTGAATTCATATATATTTTGGATACAGCTTAGTGAATGATTGATCTCCCTCTTATGTGACAAAGAATCACTCGTGTCTTTGATGTGACCACAGCAAAGATTCATCCTAATCAATACATCTACTTCAGAAAGAGTAACTGGAATGAGAAAGTAGAAAAAAATGACAAAGGATTTGACTGCATTAGGGCTCATTCCATGGGCAGCTCCTGAGTTCCAAATGACACTGGCTTCCCACCCTGAGGAAGGAGGTGCAGCTGATGTCTCACATGGGCTCCCTTTCAGGTTTTTTGGCTAAACCTGCTCATGCTGAGCTACAGCACTTCCTTACTGGAGCCAATCTGGTGAGATTGCACAACACTGCAGGCAGTGACAGCTGTCAGATTGTTTGTATGGTTTGGGTTGGAAGAGACCTTAATAATCCTGGAGTGCCAACCCCCTGCCATGGGCAGGGAGTTCATTATCCCAGGCTGCTCCAAGACCTGTCCAATCTGGCCCTGGATGCTTCCAGGAATGGGGCACCCACAGCTTCTCTGGGCAAACTCTGCCAGCCACGAATTTTTTCCCACTATGTCATCTAACCTTACCCTCTGCCAGGTGGAACTTTCCTGCCTTGTCCTGTCTCTCCAGGCCCTTGTCCTTCTCCAGCTCTCACAGTCTCTTTAACACTGGAATGGGGTCTAAGGTCTCCCAGGAGCTTTCTCTTCTCCATGCTGAACAACCCCAGCACTCTCAGCTTGTCTATCTGTATGCTCCCACAAAAGTTGATACTTAACAGGGTAACATCAGCACAATCATACCTCAAAATTATAGGTCCTGTTCTAAGTCAGGTTGAAAAAGAAATCAATAGCAATAAAATCCTCTAATGCTCTGTAAATCCCAAGAGAATTAAATTAATTTAGAGGATTGGAGCTGTTCTTTCTAGCAGGCACCATACTATTAGTGTTTATTCCCTGTTAGATGAAAATGTGCTTTCAGGGCAGAAAAAATTGTGTTACTTGTATAGTGTAAGAGCTGTTAACATATGCCATGGATGTATAGCTGCTTTTTCCTCTAGACATTCAGCAATCAAAATCTATGTAGTATGTGCCTGGATAGATTCTTGGATCAGCAGCAGCTGCAGGAACATATTCTCCCTCCTAAGTCACAGCGGTTTTTGCAGTCTGCTTCATTTTACAATCCTGACTTAAGTACCTAAGTCCCTGTAAACCTTACTGAGCCCCAAAATATGGTGCTTAAAGAAGAAAGCTGCATAAATTTTCAGGCTGCTAGTGACTGAGAGCTTTCCTCCCTTCTCTTAAGCTCTGTTCTCTCTGATGGAAGACAAAAAACAATTTCAATAAAATGTAGTCCCTCCTGTGCTCACTTCTGACACCTGGTCTACTGTGAGGTTTGTGGCTCAGTACACAATGGAATTGTTTTTTCAGTATAAATTTTAACATCTGCACTTGATGCTTGTTAAGCCACACTCAACACCACCCTGGAACATGGTAATAGGTTTTCTTTTCAGGGAAACCAAATTGAACCTTGTGCAACAGGGGGCCACAGTGGTGTGTGATATAGGAAAACAAACTCTCTTAGGATAATGGAAAGGTGGAGCAAGGTTCCAGGGAAAAAGGACCATCCATCCTACAAATGGAGGACAACAATTATATAATTGTCTACTTTTTATATGGGACAAATGCAACAAGGTTCAAGAGGTGTCCAACAGCAGCTGTGGGGTATCGGTCTTGCAACATGTGTGGTTTTAAATTTTCTTAATTTAAGATGCCTTCCCAATCTAGATTTACACTACACACTTCTGATGAGCTTTTACTCTTTTCATCTTGATTTGTCAATTATTTTTTACCCTTTCCATTTTAATTTATTTCCACTTTTAACTAATAATTTTTTTTATTTATTTGATGTCTGTTAATGTACCCAGACTTCAATAACTGAGTTGCAGAAGGGCAGATAAGTTTGACAACAGTCAAAACTAACATCAACATAAAATCACTGCAGGGGGTTGCAGGCCACTGGGTTTCAGGAGATAGATAAAATGTTTATTCTTAATTCTTAACAACGAGTGCTGTGGAGACATTGGGAAATACAATGAGCACTGCTGCATCATCTGTGTTCTCTGAGATGGTGGGAAGGGAAGTGGAGGCAGCTTTGTCCTCCTCTGATCATGAAGTATCCATAGAAGAGGGATGTTCTACTGTTTGCAGAAAGAGAAGAAGATATATAAAAGACCATAAAATCAACAGAATAGTTTGGGCTGGACCTTTAGAGCCATCCAGTCCAGCTTCCTGCCATGAGCAGAGACAGCTGCTAGATAAGGTTTCTCAGAGCCCCATCCAAACTACCCTGAATGATTCCAGGAATGGGGCAGCCACAGTTTCTCGTGGGCAGCCTGTGCCAGTGTTTCACCACCCTCACTGTAAAGGGCCTTTTGTGTGAGGAGAGCAGACATGTAGCTTTTTAAGCTGATGAATTAACATTTGCTCATCTAGACAATCAAAATTGTCTGACTCCCATCCAAATTTTAGCTACAAATTGAGCAAAACTCTGCTATTTTCAACCCACTCTCCACAGAAGTGCAGGAAACACTTGCTCAGATTCCCTGGGCCGTGAGTCAGATTCGTCTCTTGGTTTTACAAACACTTTGTGAGAACTTTGACTATGGGGTAAATTGTAAGCAAAAGGGGAAAGAAGGAGGACCCCACCTCCTCCAGTGCATGGTGTGGGTATGGTCTGGTTGTGTTGGTGGCACCAGGCTCCAGCAGGAGTCAGGAATTCACGGTTCAGCAGCTCCTGCCTGATGAGACTTGAGTAGGATCCAGGGCTTATTTGCTCAGTGCTGCCAGGGACAAGCAAATGGCCTTGTGAATATCCAGCAGTGAGGATTTTAACTGCTGGCTGCAGCTGCTGTGTGTTCCTAGGGGATCTTAATGTCAAACCCCTATGGAGCCATATAAGTTCCTGGCATCTCCTTATGCATTTAGGTCTGAACCAGCAGCACTTTAGTGCTGTTGGTTTTTTGAGGTGCCATTAGGAGCACTGCAAATCCAAAGACCCAAAGCGACTCAAACCAAAAACCCACACTGAGATTGCGTTGCTGGGAATGCTTCATGAAATGCAAAATTAAAAGAGAGGGAGCTTCAAGGGCCAGGCATATATTAAAAAGAGAAGCAAGCTCAGATGAAAAGGAAGCCTTCATGTTCTGCAGTGAATAGGAGCTGTGACAAAAAAAGTGGTGGGTGTTGTGCTCTGTTGGGATGCAGAAATACAGAAGGGCTGTCTGAGAGGAGAAGGATTGCAGTGAAAATACTGCCCAGAAACTAAGTATATCTGTATATATATATATATATATATATATATATATATATATATATATTTGCATATTTGTATAGCTGCTGGACAGCAAGGGACTCACCTGCCTATTCTCATCCCTTTTATAAACACAATTGTAATTAGGACTCCAAGTGTGGCTCACAGTGTCAATTTTATACTGGCTACCTTGGCACTGGAAAGGGAGGACTTGCAGAAAAGAGTTAAATGCTTAAAGAACATTTCAGACCAATGCCTGAAATGTGCTCTTTCTTCTAGGGTTTTAGCAGGACTGACTTCTGGAAATCCAAACAATCAATTTGTTTTGTCCTTTTCTGTTTTTGAAAATCTGTGCAAGCAGAGTACATAAACACTACAGAATCTAAGCCAAATGCATCAGAAAAATTACTTTAAGCATCTGCTGTGGCAGTGTTGGCTGTTAATAGTAGATATGTCCCACAATGTCAAAAGAGCCTGCACGTATCACTATTAATCAATTTTTTGGTCAGAGTTTCCACATCTCAATATTGTCATTAAGTGAATTAATGAAGATCAGAGATAATGGAATATTTATGCAAATTTTCTTAAGAAAATAACTTCAACCTTTCCAGAGCTTATAAATCTTTATTATCATAATGCTCTTGACATGTATCTCATCTGAAGACTACATTAGTTATTTCAGTTATGTTAGTCCTGAATTAATTATGTCTGCATTTGGTGGTGTTTGTTGTTGTTAATTGGGAAGGGGAGGGGGGCATGGAAGGGGGGAGTTTTTATGTTTTCAAAAACATATGAAAGTAGCCCTATTTCTTAAAATTGCTGAAGTCTACCTAAACTCTTCGTCTGACAGGCACAGATGGCTACAGTATTAAAAGCCTTGTCACAGGGTATAAATTTTTAATAACCTTTGCCAGATTTAGCTGTGTTTATTTGTGCATTTTCTTCTTTCCCCTGATCTATAAATTAAAAAAACTAAAAAACAAAACAACAAAACAAAACCTGCATTATTAGCATTTCCCTAATTCCCAATATAAAAAAGTAATTCCTGCCCTTTTTTTGTTGTCTTTGTGAACTTGTGATGTTTTTATGGGGTTGGGCTAGAAGAAACTGCATGTTTTGAGGTTTTTTGTGAGTTTTTTTCTTAATTATTATTCAAGTCAATAAGGTGCAATGAAAACAATACTTATGGAAAAGTCATTTACTGCCACTGGGACTCACTGTATTCTCCTAACTCCATGCCTGGGAGCAAAAATAGACCTTGAGCCCTAAAGTGCATGAGATTCAGCAAACTTTTTCTGTGTTTGCTTGCAGATGGAGCCTTGAGTTCACAGTGCAGTGCTGCTGCAGAGCAGATGTTGTGATCCCTGTGCTGGCAGGTATGTGAGGCAAAACTCTGCCAGAACTAAATGCTGTTTTCCACATGCCTTTATTGATGCATGAAATAACCTTTTGCAAGACTGTGTGGAAATGTGCAATTAAAAGCTCTGTTTGCCTTCACCTTCTCTGCCTTATTTAAAAATTCCATTTAGTCACCAGTGTGTATTCAGCAGTCAGCCCCGTATAAAAGTATTTCATTCCAGATTAGCTGGAATACAGAGGATTCCATACCTGAGGATTTGCCCTCCACTCACACAAGGTGTGGACTTTCTGTGCCTCTCCATAAAAGCACACACAGTGGCTACGTCATGGGAAATCTAACGTCTGAGAATGCTGATGAAAGCCAAATGCAGATGGCCATCCGGGACTTCTTGTTTGCAGATTATAAAATACATATATTTTTAAGCACAAGAAAGACACATTAATCAAATGAGATTCCATAAAGCAAATAACCACCCACATCTATAACTACCCAGATATAACTGGCTGATAATGTTGCTAACCAGAAAGCAGAAAAAGCTATAAAATAATCCTTAGCCTCTTCAGCTGATGGGGTAAAAGGAAAAGCAGATGAAGTACCACTTCAGTGCCTGCAGAGTAGGTCTTTATAATGTAGCTTCCTCAGTATGATAAAAAACTAGAGAAGAGGGCATAAAAATTAAAAATTTTCAGAGAAAATTACTAAGATAACTAAAAACTGAGCCAATATTTTAAAATTATAATTGCTTAAAAGTAATAACAATCTATAGATTAAAATACATTGGACTAACGATGTAGACAGTAGGGAGAAAGGTTTGAAGAATCCAAAGCCTTTTTTCTTTTAAATTACAAATGAGTTTCTACAGGAAACAATTTGTTTGCCATCTGTGTTCATTATCAGTATGCCTTTACTTTTAACTCAAAGTTCCTCATGGCAAATGTGGAATAATATGGGATATCACTTAGGAAAAGCTCCAAGCAATGAATGCTCTGGGTGAGAAATGGAGAGGGGTGACTTCCTCATAGTAACAATGTTTCTGTCTAAAAGTCCTAAAAGTGAAAAAGCTTACCTATTCTCATAGTTTTGGGAAAGATATTTCACTATTTGATATTGAGATAACCTTTTCAGTTGATGTCTGTTGAATGACGTTAAAATACAATTCACTGGACTGCTTGCAGAATTTTTTAAATATCAGCAGCACAGCCATTGAAATTACTTTAATGGTCATATTTCATGAACTTATTTAAGCACAATTTTTTTTTCTCAAACCTGTGGCAGTTATGTGACACTGATTTTTATTATTTTCCAAAATACATTTTGGCAAAAAAAAATAAACGAACAAAATTTATAAAGGTGGTCTTCATAACACAGGCTTAGAATTCCTCAGAAAAACTAATCTGTCATGTGAGCGTGGTGAAAGGCACTTTGTGATCTCCAGAATGCATCAAATGTTCTGTGAACCTGGGACTAAATCCTGTAAATATTATATATATAAACATGCATCTCCTTTTGCCACAAAACTTAAGAGAAATCTTTAATGTTTGTGTTAGATCTGAATGCATTTATGTCCTTACATGGGGGACATCCAGTGTCTGGCTTTCATTTTTAGCTAAAACACCTGTGTGAAAAACACTGCTGTGTTTTTTGCTAATGCATGCCACTTTAAATGTAATTTCCATTCCAGTGGCACAAGAGATCCCAGAAGTTATTGAAGAGTTTCTGTAAAAGCACACAGAAATGGACAGTTCTCCTCCTGAAGTTTCACAGTTGTGACAGAGTGGTAGAAATGCTGGTAGCAGGAAAAAAAGGGATAGTGGTTTATTTAGAATCCATTCTTTATCTTAAATCCCTTATGTTTTTGGGTTTTTTTTTCTCATTTGCTGATATTGGTGAACTCTGTTAAGAAAAAATAGGTGCTTTTGTAATGTTTGGTTTTTGCAGCCACTGGGGAGTTTTATAATGAATATCAGGGGGTTTCGATTATTTATTTATTTATTTATTTATTTAATTAATTAATTTTATTTTTCATGATCTCTGAAATTCCTCTGCTTTTAGGTGCTGTTACCACTTATTATTTCCACTGATGCAGCTGTCATTTATCTCTGACAGACACCATTCTGAGACACTGCCACAATGGACCAGTGCCAGACCTGGGAATGGGATCCTGAGCTACAGATTTAAAACATGTAAATTCAGATCAGTAGGGTACAGGAAGCTCTTCAGAAAGACAAAAAAACCCCCAGGTTTCTGCTCTAAAGGGAGCTGGGTGATTCTCCAGATTCTCTTGACTGCTTTGTCTGTGTGCTAGATCAGATTGACTATCAACAAACAGGATGTACTAGAGAGCATCTCACTCCAGATGTCTGTGCAGAACTTTGGGGGACTCTTGGAGGCTTTTAGTTGAGGTTCCTATCCCCAAAATACCTTTTTCTTGCACTAAAGTACCTCAAATGTCACACAAAATCTCAGGAGCTGTGTTCTTGCAGGGAGGAAATATTCAGTTCTTATTGAGTGTCCAGTTTTCCCTCACCTCAGGGATAATACTTTTCAAAAAATTTCCTGTGCACCTAAGATCATGCACTAGTTCAGACTCTATGCCAGTCTGTCTGTTTCAGCAAACCAGACCTTTTCAGAAGATTAAATTATTTCAACAATTTACCATGTTTGTAAGATCCAGGGACTGCTTGCATTTGGCAGTCTTAGTTCAATATTGTTACCTGGCTCATTGAAGTGAGAATATATCCATTACCTGCTCATTTCAAAGAATAATGTGGTTTGTGGAGAAACCATTTCATTTCTACCAGCAATTCCAATGTCTTTAGTTTTCTTTGTTCAGTTTACTATGGTCAGTGCCTGGAAAACATGCAATCATCTTCAGCTGCTAGTAGGGGTTTTTTTAAAGTTGTTTAGTGATTTTTATTTTGGTTTTTTTTTGTTTGTTTGTGTGTCTGGGATTGGGGTTTTTTGGTTTGGTTTTTTTTGTTTTGTTTTGGATTTGGGTTTATTTTGTTGATTTTGTTTTGTTTTGGTTTTTTTATATATTGTTGTTGTTGTTGTTCTGGTTTGAAGTTTGGGTTTGGATTTAGTTTTGGGTTGTTTTGCCATATGGATAAAAATTTCTTTTCGTGTTGAGGGAAGCAAAAAACACAGTGAAATTTAATTCTGAAGAAAACAGAAAAATTATACTATGCCTGTTCTTGAAATTTGATATTTCTTATAGCAGGTAAACACTATCTCAATTCTGTGAGTGAAAACACATAAGAAATTATGCATGTCAACATGATCCTCACTTAATCCTAGCATGCTTGTCCTTTTAATAAGTGATGTTTTGCATTAGTTTATAGCACCAGGCATTGGGTGATTTATTTATTAAAAAATCCCCAAACCCTGTTGTAAAAGGCAGCCTGCAAGGTCACCTATAGATCCCTAATCATGAATTATCCCTGCAAGGAGTTCCTGCCCACACATGACCTTCTGCTACCATCTGCATCTGTCCTGTTGAATGAATCAGCATGACCATGAATGGGAGATGGAATATCAACAGCTTAAATGGTGAGTGGTGGCCATGAGCCACACGATTTCCTTCTTCTGTAAAGCTGCCTTAGTGGATGTCACTCTATTGGGAACGGCAAGAAGCATGACAGACTCTCTTGTGAACAGGAGAGCAAGGTTTATTACCTCAGATCTTCTTTTATAGACTGATATGTGAACGTACAGAAAGGTAAAACTCTTTTTGGTTACTAACCTAACACATTACCATCATTGGTCAGTGGTGTACACCACCTCTCAACCTTGTCTTGCAAGAAAACAAGAAACTGACACAGCACCTGCAAGGCTGTTTTCTATCTCTGAGGATTGTTTTAATTCCTCCTTATGATTTCTCAGGCTGCTTTCTCAGGTGAGACTGAGAAAGTTATGTGGCCTGCTTTTCCACAGACACCGTGCTCGCTGCTTTTGCTCATATTTAGCATCCATAATTGGAGACAAAAGTTGGATGTTAGGAAGAAATTCTTTACTCAGACAGCATGAGGCTCTGGCACATGGTGCCCAGAGCAGCTGTGGCTGCCCCAAAGCTGGGCAGTGACCAAGGCCAGGTTGGATGAGGCTTGGAGCTACCTGGGATAGTGGAAGGGGCTAGAGCAAGATGGGATTTAAGGTCTTTTCCAACCCAAGCCTTTTGATGGTCCTATGATGGAAATGCAGAAGAAATGACTGGGGAAGTGGTAAAACTCAGCACTAGGAGGGAACACTCGTCACAGGGAAGAGCTTCCTGGATACCCTGGTTGCTAACTGTAGTTGCAGCCTCTCTGGAAATAGTTCCCTCACCAAAATCTCAGCAAAGAAGAAGTGCAAATTAGTTGTAATGGAGTTATCTTGTGTTGCTACCTCTTGGCAGGTGCATGTAATGTGGCAAAAGTTAATCATTTACACAAGAATTTAGTAGAGCAGGCAGTAAAATTGTGCATAAAAGAAAGCTGTACATAGAAACAAAACCATCATGCCAGATTAAGGTAATAGGGAAAATGGAATTTCTAAAGTAAACAAAGCACATGCAAACAGGAGAGAGGAAAGAAAGAACATAATTTACATTTACAACTGACCTAAATTTACATTTAGGGGAACAGCAAAGAATGAAACTTTTATCGCACCTCATTGAGAAAGCTTGGATGAGAACAGGGAGAATTCTGTATTAGAGGTAAAAGACTGGACTGTAGAGGAAGGTTTTGGGGTCTTCCTAACAAGTTGAGATGAGAATTTGAAGACACATCATGAATGCTGGCCTGAGCTTGTAATTGCAAAATACACTGAAAGGCAAAACTCTTGAAAAGGTCCTTTCCCAAGTTTGGTTCATGAATACATCAGTAAGAATATTAATCAAATACAGAGAAAAAAACCCAAAAACCAAAAAATAACAACTGATCCGAGTCAGTTCCAAACTGATCCAAAGAAAGCTGAGTTGTTCTGGAAAAGGAAGAGTCAGTAACCATTGTAAGCAGAACAAGCTGAGAGATATAAGTCATTGGTGTAAGATATTTGGGTTAGCAGGAGCCACACTAAAATCACATTTTAGATTACAAGTAACAGCACAACCAATAAGAAAAAATAGGGAGTCACCAAAAATAATGTGGATTTGTGTAACACAACACATCTCAGACACTGCTGCACCACTCAGTCATGCAGTGTAAGGCACATAAAATGTGCCTTTAGATTTAAATATTCCAAGCTGTCTAGGAAAATTGGGACTATTGATGCTAAAGCTATGATGATAAACTCTATTGGGGAGGTGGGAGGACAGAGGAGAAAGGAGAATTCTCAAGCATTGTAACAGCTCAGAAGGTAATATTTGATGATGCATCAAGAGAAAGATGGAATTTGGAGGAGAACTCCTATGTGGGGACTCTGGACCATACCACACCAATTCTCATCAATCATTATGCGTCCCTAGAAGAAGAAGATAATAAATCCCGCATGGAAGAGGAATTCCTATGTTCATTGCAAGTTTCTCTGAGGAGATCAGTGGTGAAAGGATGTTAAAAGAGCTAGTTCAGGAATATAATTCAGGAAGTCGCATGAACTTTTGAGGACACTGAAAAGAAACATCAGACCAAACTGATGGCAAATATCTCATCTTTGGTTTCTACTCAGGATGTGGCACCACAGGAGCAGTCCTTTCATATGCACAAGAACAAAGCTGACTGTCCCTTCTCTATACCACCCATTTCCATGTAAATTAAATCTGTAATGCATGAATTTTAAAAGTTTTATTTGATTTAAGAAGAAAAAGGAGAACAAGAAAAAGGGAAGTAGGAATTTGATGAGATGGTCAGGTCAGGAAGAGGGTACACTGTTTTTAATGTCGTTTGATTTCTCAAATAGTCCTAAGAATCATTATGAACTTGCCAGTATCACGGTGGGAAAGGAGTTTCACATTGCATATGAATGCTCACCTGTTCTGAAACCTGTGAATCCCAGAGACATTTGGTACATGGTACTGCTGCATATTTATAGAAAGCTGACAGCTTTCCAAGGTGCAAGGAAACAAACATCTAAATACCTCTTGTCCTGCAGATCAGCTGCAGACCTCTGAAGTCTAAGCAGCAGATGGAGGCACATTTTTCCCAGACTCCAGACAAACATGGCAGAGAAGCAGTCAGAATTATGGTAGCACTCTCTGGAACCTTTAGACTTCAAGTAGATGTGTAATCTGAGCATCACCTTCAGAAAAGATGCTAAGGAAAATACTGAATATGCTAAATGCATCCAATTAGTCAATAATGTATGCTAGCAAAGTCTTAATGCCATGATGTTAGAGTAAAAAACTGTTCAGATTAGTCATTACCATCGATGGGTAGACTGAGCAAGGCTTATTTTCCAAAATATACTACATACAGCTGTCTGATTGGAGCCATGGAGGAATTCCTTTCCTGCTGCAGTGTTTCTGTGGCTGAGTAAGGATCAGAAAAACACTCAGAACACAGTGGGAATATCATGTCATAGGCAGCAAGGTCTCTCAGGGTGCCATCCAGCAGGTGACACGTCGCTCACGTGTGACACAGCCCAGGGTTTGCAATGCTGGTGAGCAGAGCCTTAGGAGCCCTCACCACTGCCATGCCAAGGGGTCCCTCTGCCCTCAGTTCTGCAACCTGTACTCTCTACTTCAGTGTGTGCTGCTCTTCTCCTTCTATATCTTCATGCCTTGCATTGTAGCAGCAAAGCCTCTGGCCTTTATAAGGTTAAAATGTACTAAACGGCACAACCAATGTCACATATATTCCCTGTTGGAATGCATGAAGTAGAAACTTCACTGAGTCCCTAAGAGAGAAAAAGAAATACAGGGATTGAATTAAAGCCTTCAGCGAGACTAAAATATATTTAGCCATAGATATAAAGTAAGAGTGTAAGTTTTAGTTTTAAGTAAGTAGAAATATACTTTAGTGCCTTAAAAGACTGTGTTAGCCAGTGAAAAGCACTAAAGGCTAGTTTAAAGTTCAGTAGTGTTACTGTTTACAGATTTAACTTAGTTCCAGACATAATGAAAACAGTAAGAACATAGCTTACATTTATATATATATATTAAAAGATAGAGCTGTACAGGTAAAGAGATAATGCTCTGTATGCTAATTTTAGGTAAGGACTGTCATTGCTTTCTAATGTTAGAATTAAGCGCAGATTGGTGTAGGAAGAATGTTTTAGAATCGTATCTTTAGCTGATTAGATTATTTGTGAATATAATCACCAGTATTGGGGTGAAAGCACCATAATCATCTTCATCAGACTTGAAGGAGAATTACTGAAAATGCTTCGTCTGCTTCCCAGACCAATGGGAAGACCAATTATGTCAGAAAGCTGCTGCTCAGAATTTGGGACTTTATCAAAAGCATTTAGCATGGACTTTATTACTCTGAACTCTTTGCATTTGAGACTGGTGTATCCATACAATAAACATCTTTATAGCAACCAACAACTGCTCTTGTCTCCTTGAGACCTGGAGACCCCATGAGACACTCAACTGTTCCCATTAAATATTATTGAATAATACACAGGCACAAAGCTCAAAAAAACAATCATAGAATTAATGAGTGGTTTGGTTTGGAAGGTACCTGAAAGATCACTTAGTCCCAACCTCCCTGCCATGGGAGGACATCCTCCACTAGACAAGGCTGCACGGTCACCATGCAACACTTGGACCTGATCAACTTTGGCCCAATTAATGTTAATAGCACCACAACCAGACCAGCTAACAAGCAGGTTCTACCTTGAATTTAAATACACTTTAGGACCATGTTGGGGCCCTTAATGAACTGCAGCTATTCTAACAAAGGTGAAAACTAGATAGGTACTGTGAGAAAAATATTTGGGCTGACCGACTACACCACTGCAGAGGGCAGACAAAGGATGATGCTTGTCTAAAGACCTTATCATTTATCTCACAAATTTAAGGGAAGATTTTCTCTTTTCTCTTGCTTGGTCTTTCTTTAAATTTTTGTGCCTCTTGTCCACAAGGTACTTTTGAAATCAAGGTCTGATCTCAGCTGTGGGCTCCACAAACCTAAGTTTCTTTGTAGAACATGACACGTTTATTAGAATACACCTGTCAACTCACTCTCACTTTTGACTCTTATTTTTCCTCCTTGGTGTTCTGTTGAATCTATCTGAACTGTCCATACCCCTTCCCTCTCCTGGTCTCAAAACACCTTCTTCCCCAAAGATTAAGAGAATCTCACTGATTTCAATAAAGAACGAAGAAGAATTTAATATTTCACACAAAATTCTGACCATATAAAGTATTTGAATTACTAACTACATTAAAGATAAGTATTGTTTTAAGGTCAAAAGGCAGATACGGTTTTTCCATATTAACTATCTCCATTAATCTGCACAGTGCTTGCCTTTGATGTATTAATATTAATGGGGTGTTAGTCTCACCCAGGTTAAAACAGGGAGTGTAGAATATATACCTTCATAATTGCCATTAGTCCTGATGAGGCTGATTCTTGTACATCTCCAAATACAGAGAAGGGTATATATTCTCCAGTCTGTTATAATAAGCCATGTGAATGATCATTTGCAGGAGTTAATGAACTGCAAATCTCCTTTGTTTAAAGCACAGTGTTAAAACTGTACAAAATTATTTAAAAAAAAAAAAATTAGATTTATGGGTTTAGAATCTAAGTGGCGAATTCTTTAATGCAGTGAGATAGAGTGACTTGCAAAACCTAGGTCATGGATATAACCCTTAAGTGATTTACTTGTTATTTATTTTATTTATTTTTTTAATAATCACAGTAACTCTGGTTATTTTTTGTGCATTTTAAAACAGTAAGGCTTATTATCTAGTTTTATTTTCTGTGTTGATGCATTTCAGTTTCTGCACACTTGGCCTACTTTGTAGAGTTCAAGCCTCAAACAGTGCAGAGAATTACCTTTGACATTAAGATTATGAAAACACTGCACTCAGACTTTGGGAAAAAATGAAAAGATAAAAGCAAACCCCCTAGGTTTTAAATATCCTACTAAAGGCCTGAAGTAATAGAATATCTAAGGTTTCACTTTCTCACAAAGACCAAAATGTAAGTAGCATTTTTTTCCTAGCAATAGAAAAGCAGAATGAAGAAAGGTTTTACTGTCAGCTGTTGTCCTTGGGTCTAGCCAGTGACCTTGTTCCAATTGCATGTGAATGCAAGAAAATTTGCAAGGTTTTCTCCTGTGCTACCACTAAATGATGAGAGGTAATTATGAGAAGCATCTGGGAATTACCTAGCATTAAAAAAATAGATTAGCATGAATGATCAGAATCTTAATACATTCAGTTCCTATCTATTTTTCTTTATATGCCTTGGAATATTAAGAAGGAAATTAGTAAGTGAATGGGGAGGCATTTTATATTGGTTTTGCTGGTTGTGGGTTTTATTAACAACACCCCTATCTTTATTCTATATTAGTTTTACATAGGAAAGAGAAAATAGATTGAAAAAATCAGATAGCAGGGATATCAAAATGACTAAATATTAGATGGAGGCATATTTTTGCACCATAATTGGGAATGGAAGAAAAGGAATAGTATTAAGAAGTGGGAATTGAGGCACAAGATAAAATGTACAATAATTGTTCTTTGGTTTTGGATCCAAAGTGAGTTGCCAGGGTAAATAGAAATCAGATATGGGTAAAATCAGAAAGAGATAGACAAAACAAAGAGGTAAATGGATGCACTGGATGATATTTGAGGAGGTAGGAAAGGACAGATATGAAACTATTAATAGTTGCATGAAGGACATTAACTCCATTGTGGAGAAAAAGGAGAAACAGGTTCAGCAGGTCAGTTGGAAAGGATCCATAGGTCCACACTGAGCATGGGAAACACCTTCTCAAAGGGCAGAGAATATCATAATTTGTTCATCTACTGGAACAGGAAAAATGTATTCCAACATATTATAATGGGCTAATGAGCTATCTTGCAAATTATTGATCAAGAGAAACACAGCGTATCTCTCCAGCAAAGTGGGAGGAAAGATATTAGGATAAAGTTTTTCCCCCAAGAAGGTGATTAGATACTGAACAGGCTCCCCAGAGAATGGGCACAGCTCTGAGGCTGCCAGAGCTCCAGGAGCCTTTGGACAACACTCTCAGGAATGCACAAGTGGGATTGTTGAGGTGCCCGTGCAGGGCTGGGAGCTGGATTTGGTCATCCTTGTAGGTCCCTTCCCACTCAGGATATTCTATGCTTCTGTGATTTTATGAATATTTGTTCATCAAAAGGATTGCAAAGCCTTGGAAGAGGCTGCTCAGGGGAGTGGTGGAATCACCATTCCTGGAAGAGACCAAAGGGTGTGTGGAACTCGGGGATATGTTTTGGTGGTGAAAATGGTGGTGCCAGTTTATTGGTTGGACTCAATTATCTTAGAGGGGTTTTTAAATCTTAACAATCCTATCATTCAGTGATTCTGACCATTAGCCATGTGATAAATTTGCAGGACTGGTGATCTGGCAAAGCATTATTTCTTGGTGTTGCTGTTTTCTCAAAGAGAGCACAAAAGAATCAATATAGTGGGGAGGAAGAAACAATAGTTATGCTTATTGTGTTCTATTTTAATAAAGATTTTAAATTCATACCTATAATCAAATCTAAAATCCAGATTTTGTAAGAAGCAGAAATTAGAATATATTTTTTATGCTTTTCATCAGCCATTAATTCTCTGACTGAGACAGACAAAATATTTCTTCATAAAAATATAACTACAACAAATGCACTTCAAAAAGACAGCAATACTTACTTTATTTCCAAAAGATAAAGGCTTTTCTCTTTAAATTTGTAAAACAGAACATTGCTACAAGAAGACTGAAGAGACAGTACTTTGTATAGTCACAAGAAAACTTTGTATCATAAGCTTAAAAGTAGAATTGATTTCATATTTTGTACCAGAACAAAACTTTGCATAAAACTTAAATAAAAGTCTTTATAAAATGCATCCCAAGGTTTCTGGGCCTTTTTTTTTTTATCCCTTATATTTTATTCTTTATGACTGGATAAGCAATGATGTAATTTAAAGAGTTCAAGGAAGGAAGAATCAGATGAGCAATGTGATTATGAAGGAAATACATGCTTAGCGATTTTCTGAGCTCTCCTTGAATTGCTTCACCTCATTATTCAGGGTTTTCTTCCTCTATTTTGTGCATGTCTTTGGTTCATAATATACACAGTTTTGTTAACTCTTACACACTTCAAATTCTGATGCTTGATGACAGTGAGAAAACCTATTAACAGACTCCTTGCCAACAGAAGAGAGCTGTGTTCATAGGGATAATCAAGGAATGTATTCCCTGTGTGAAAAGCTTCTCATTTAACTTTCAAATAAGTGCCATGTAATTTGACAGGTTCATTTGGCACAAATTTGAAAAGGATTTCTCATGTTGTCCAGGATTTACATGGTGTTCTGAGAATATATTTTCAGAAAAACCTTTTTTTTAATGCTACAATTTTAAGCCTTTGTAACATTTTGTTGAATTATTCCTCTACTTTAGGAGTAGAACAGTGATGTAAATTGCCTTAAATTTCAATACATTTTAGGACCCTGTTGGAGCCCTTAAATGCACTGCAGCTATTCTAACAAAGCAGTAGATCAATACAGCTGATTAGGTAGATCACAGTAATGGAAAATCTGAATTGTAAAAAGACCCCACAAAATCTTCCCTTTGTTAAGGCAACTTCTATATGTCAGGCACAATCTAACAATTGAATTAATAGAAAATTGAATAGCCCTCAAACTTCTAAAGGAAATTTCCTGAATTGGTAAAAGAATGAATAGGCCCGAAACTTCTAAATGAAATCCAGACAAATTAACTTCATATAAGTAAAAAAGTCTTCCTAAAATCCTCTATGTGAAAGAGAAATAAGTTAAAATCCACGTTTGCCTGTTTGTTAATCTTGAAGTTTGCTTCTACATTAAGAAAAAAAGTGTAGAATCTCCTCCCTGAAGGAAGGTCATAACTTTTCCAGCTAATTATATTTAAACCCAATATGAAGTAACCAACAGATTAAGATCTCTGCTGCTGTGACAAAGTCAGCTGGATTACAGCATTTTATACCAAAGATTACCCCAAAGATCAAGGATGCAGCCTGAAAACAGCAATATGTCTTCAGTAATTCCATCATGATGTTTCTCTGTATTCTGGCAACCTTGAATACACAAAAACTCTTAATAAATCCCAAATGTATCTACAATTTCCCAGCTACTTTTTTAGCTTTTGATTTATCATAAACACTATTGACCAGTGTATTAATCATAACTCAAGGGATTACTTGTATGGAATTTGTGAAATTATTTTCAGAAGTTTTGCACAGTTAAACATTTATTTAAATTCAGGTATCTGACCTACAATTAAAAATGAGAAAACATAACTTGTTCTCATATCAATAACCTATATAATCACATATTTACTTTCTTCTGTGAATTTGGATTATAGTCAGGGTTTTGTCTGGTTATTTCTGCTTTAGCAAAATTCTTCCCAGAGAATTTTTTAAATATACATTAATAGTAAAAGGTTATTTTTGATATTGTTTTATTGGTGCTGTTAAGACTCATGTTTCTAAAGCGGAAATGTCTAATTTTGGACTGCCTAAATTCTCCACTGTCATTGTGCACTACAGTTCATGAAATGGTTTGTGATTGCAGAAGAGAAAATTTATTTCTGTATTTTCCACGTAACCAATATTTTTATTGTGCTTGTATTGTTTCCAGTGATGCCAGACACCTCAAAGGCAAGAAATAGTTAAAAATTCTCCCAGTGAGTTACAAAGAATGAGAACCCTGAAACAAGGTCTTGCCTTTCAGTGAAACAAGCCTGGTAACTTCAAAGGAAGGGTCCTGAACAAAGGACCACCTGGGTTTTATCAAGCAGTCTGGGGTTTTCCTGCTGAGTGTCAGCTCCTGCTGTGTCTTTTGTCACATGGCTGCCACCACAGGTCCCCTGCCAGGTGTGATGCAAGGGATCAGAGACAATTCACAGCCCCTCTGCAAGTGGGAGATCAACACCTCTGACCAAAGAAACCCCCGGCTCAGAAGAAGAGGAAGATTGAGCATGAGAAGAGAGAATCGTTAACTAATTGATAGTAGACTATTAATTAATAAGAGAACTAGGTAACACGAAGAGTTATTTGTTTGCTGAAAGTTGTATTAGTAAAGTTTTGACAATCCATGTGCTTAATTTGTAAAAACCTCCACCTTGTACCCTGAGCAGAATAAACAATATCTCCTTTCAATACTAGGCCCTGTGTCTGTTTAGACATTTCCCTAAACTGGCAACTCCAGAGCCAGATTAGGTAATTATAAATATCCACACCTCACTGAAGAGTGCTGCAGGGGTTACCTGTTCAATGGGGTTATGATTTCAGACAGCAACATCCATTTCAATATTTAAGCTGCTTGACAATTCTGAAATGTGTAATCTCTTTTTTTGAGGTCTCTGCAGTCTCCTTAGGAGACACTTCTACAACTGATGACACACATGAATACAGCCCATAGAGCATGACACCGTAGACAGATTATCAGATTGTTGGTCTCCTTTTTTATTGTTCCTGAAAGAATTAAAACTCTGTAATCAAGAATCTTGACAAGCACTGTGCCACAAGGCTTTCATACATTTAGAAGTGGCACAGATGGAAAGAAGGATGTGACAGAGTGATGCTGCTGGTCTTGGAGACCAGATACTCTTTCTGCACACATTTTAGGGGATTTTTACTGTGAAATAAACACTGACCAATGTAAGGGCCTCGATGCCTATGCAGCTGAAAAGAGTTAGGTCAATTAAATTACTTCTCGTGAAAACCCTAATTAATCCACAGCCCTAGAGTTCCTTCCAAAAGTCTTCAACCTGTCAACACTTCTTTCAAGCATTGACCAACAAATAGGGACACAAACATGCCTTTCCTTTTCTACTAGTTCATTTTCCAGGCTCTTTAAGAATAAGCTTTGTCTCCTATTCCCACATGTTTTATAAACCACTGTGCTCTGTGTAATCCATGTGGATGAAGTCCTATAGCATGGGGATTTTCTGGCTTTTTTTAATCCATGAGGTTTAATTTAACTGAACAAAATGGGAAAGGGGTGAGCCCTGAAGATGTCTTAGTTACATGTCAGAAGAAGACCATAAATGCATGGTCTTATTACCAGGGGAAAAAAATACATGTGCATGACCATTGACTCTTGCCTGGAAAATCTGTGTACAGCCTGAGGAGCCTGTTCTCATGTACCCACATCACAGTCTAGACACACTTAAGAGTAAAACCTCACTGTTATTAGAATTTTAACAACTTTAAAGTAGTCAAAATCATAATTTTGAGGCAATAGAAATTCAGAATAGTACTACATAGCTTGAGACTGTGCTAGGTTTCAGTGCACATATCTCTGTTTCAAAGTGCAATAAAGTAACTTGAAAATGAGTTTATTATGTTACAGGAGGGAGCCATCTTTCCAGTGTTTCCACCTGCAATAGGAATAATAGGCAATTAATATTTTATAAAACCTTGTGGAGCATGTAAAGCAGCAATTACTGTATCTGTAATAACTGGTCTATGAATATGTATGATAGAATTTTCAACATTGCTGCCTACATGAACGACTTGATCAAGATATATTGGGATAGGAGGGAGATGGGATACAGGGACTTTGAAAACCAAATTTCATGGCATTTTCACAAGAAATATTCATTCAACTGTATATATAAGGTGTGATAATGGAATTTTTGTATGGAAAAGAAAACACTTGAGAATTTCCTGTGAGACTCGATATTCAGTTAAGGATTTTTAGCACAAAATGATCAGAACCTATGGACATATATGAAAAACACTGATATGATCATTCTGTCCTTTTTCTCTTTTATTTCTTTTTTTAATCTTGTTCTGCTGACAGATGATAATTACTTCTGTCCAGCAATTCTTAGTTCCAGTGGTATTCACTAAAATTACAGCAGCATTAATGGGAAGAAATGTAATAATGGGAAGAAATGTAATAATGGGAAGAAATTAACTCCTTTCTCAAGATCCATATGAGAGAGTAATGAAGTCCTGTTAGCTGGGGAACAGATGGTTGAAACTTCAATCCCAACACATCATGGTTGAGCTCATGGGCAACTTTTACCCGGGGATGGAGGGTCCATTCCCACAAAAACTGTAAGCAAAGGTAAAATGTTTGCACTTTGGGATAAGCACAAAGAAACCATGGACAGAAAACCATGCTGGAGCTGCATCCTGCGCCCACCTGTGTGATCCCCAGCAGGCATTGTTACACTGAACTGCTTTGACCTTTTCTGTCTCTTAAAACACTGAAAACATTCACTTCTGCTTTTTAGCTAACATTTATGACATTCATGTATACCACAGATTTCCCCAAGTTTGAATACGAGCCTCTATTTATCTGCAGCTTTGTGTGTGAACCTACCAAACTGTCTCTGTGTTGAAGCAGAGAAGGGGAAAGGAATTGTGGAAGCACTGGACACCAGGATCAAAGGATGTTGAGGTGGTGTCAGCCTCTCTTTCCTCCACATGAATGGGGAAGAGATTCAAAAGTAAAAGTTGCAAGTCAAAATAAGAACAGTTAAACAATTGAAAACAAAGCAAAATGTAATGATAATAGTAAATAATAATGACAATAGAAAGGGAAAAAAACAACAAGTGAGGCACAATACAATTGTTCACCACCTGCTGACCAATGCCAGATGCCATCCCAAGCCCAAACAAAGGACTGCATTTATCTCTTTATGTTTTTATACACTGAGGACTCATCAAGCCCTTTAGAGCAGTCAGAACTTGGTCTGAATATTGTTCCTAGAAGAATTTACCTACCATAAAAGTAGTCTAGGATCCTACAACCTTTAACACACTATGCTGTGATAGGGCAGGTATGTGAGGGTGGAGGGGCCCTGGCACAGGCTGCCCAGAGCAGCTGTGTCTGCCTCATCCCTGGGAATGTCCACAGCCAGGCTGGACAGGGCTTGGAGTGACCTTGGCTATTGGAAGGTGTCCCTGCCCATGGCAGGGGTTTGGAACAGGATGACCTTTAAGATCCCTTCCAACACAAACTGTTCTGTGATTCTGTGTTTGAGCCCCACAACATGACTGAATACAAGAGGCTGCAGCAGCATCTTGACCAGCAAAGTCACCAAGAAGTAAAAAATACTTAATTTCATTTTACCATATCAAGGGGAAATATGACTTAATTTTAAGACAAGATTTTCCAAGGCTTTATCCGAAACCACCAAATAAAAGAAAACCTTGGCATTGGGTTAAGGATTAGAGTCATATGATTGCTAATGAAAAATACATACTGAGCTATCAAGCTTGTGCAAATTAAAGGGTTTTTTTCTCTCTTTCTTAACACAGGATATAATATTCTATTTCATTAAGTGATTCTATCAGAATATTAAATTTTTCCATTAGCAGGATTAGATTAGGTCTTAATATTAAACTATGTACGTCAGCCCAATTAAACAAGATAGGTCTCCTTGCCCTGTTACCATGCTGGTATATACCAGCTAAAAACCTTTTTCTTACATTCAACAGGGATCTGAGCAGGACACAGCTCTGAATATTAGGAGCTGTCCTGCGAAATTGCTGGTAATGAAGAGCAACAACTGGGAGGCAAATCCCTGCCATCAAATAGGCTTAAACAAAAATATCATTTTTATTTTTTACAGACAAAATTACATGAAATGCCAAGCATGTGGATTTAATTAATATGACTTTATAAAATCATAAACAAGATTGGGTTTATATCTCTGTTTTATTTTTATTTTTTTTTTTTACAGCACACTGGAAACAAATTAAATTTGCTCTGAGATGCACTACTCATGATTATCATCTGTGTTGTCAACATCTTATCCTTAATCAGAAATTCAATACTGCAGACCAAAAAACCCACTGAGGTGTTAAGCTGAAAGGTAAGAGGAAGGCAGGGTGAGCTTTTACTGGGGAAAATATACGGATTTTTTTCCCCAGTTGAAAGCCTTAAATGAGTTTCAATTAGTGGATGACTGGAAAATTATGCCTAATGTCCAATTAGAAAATTTTGTTTTGTTTTGTTAAAGTCATAACTATGCAGCCCAAGGGTGGATGCTCTATTTTGCAGATAGGTCAGACACCATATTTTTATTCTTTATATTATTTTGAACATGAGTGAATGGCCAAGCAAAAATTCTGTGCTCACACAGCCTTCAGTAAAACACCCTTTTGATGTATTAGAAGCATGCTGGGGCAATACACTGAAAATTTGGAGGAAGATTTTAGGAATGGGGCAGTAACAAAGCATATGGATGCTAGAAGCTGCTAACTTAACAAAACAAGTGCAAGCTCCTGTCTATTATCCAGGTATATGGATAAAAGTAACAGAGTGGGGTGACCACAGTGTTCTGCAGGACAAAGTTCTGGTTTTGTCTGAGTTAAGTTTCATGCACAGTATTGCTTCGTAAATTACAGTTCTGAAGGATTTCAGGCCAAGAATATTGGAAGAAAATTGATTTGGGTTATGGGCTCCATTCAGGGATGTGAATGGGTTAGAACTTGGTTTAACAGAGGTTAAAGCATGAAATATGAACAGAGCAAAAAATTATTTGTTGGGTGTAAGTACCATGAGACACCTGGGAAGGAAAAAAAAATGTAGTTAGAGTGTCAGCTAAAGTGAAAAGTAACAATGGAATGTTTCTTCTCCAGGCACAGTGCTGGTATCAACAATTAATTGCACATTCCTATCCATAAAAACCTCTTGGAATGATAACAGAAGGAAAAAGTGTTTTGTTTGTGAAGGTATCAGTGAGTAAAACAGACTTTTTGGTGTGCACAAAGGTTATAGAAATTTTCATGCTTCTATCAGTTAAGACCAATGGGCCTTTGGGCAGGAAGAAAACATTCTGAGGTAGCCACAGGGTAATTACCACCTCCCTTCTCCCTCTTAGCAAAGGATGGATGTTGCCTTGGTATGGCCAAGGGACTGTGCTGGGGCTGTGGCACGAAGCAGTTGTGTGTCTGTCCTTTTCAGAAGGCTGGATTATCAATATTACGTTGATTCAGGGTGACCTGACAAGGAACACGAGTCTGTTCTCTCTGGTACTTGTAAAGTCACGTAAATATAATTACTGAAGGTTTAATGGGGAACAGGATGACAAAGCCAGGCCCAGGTTCTCTGTAAATTCACTCTGCTCTAAGCAGTTTGATATCAAACTCCAGGCTGCAATGGGTTACCAAAGAGATGTTGTTAATTTACAGGTAGAAGAGGAACCACATGCTAAAATTTTATTATTATTTTCTTTTTTTTAATTGAAATCTGCTCGAAACCAAGAGTAAATTTTCTCTTTACCTCAGTGCAGGCAGTATTTCACCCCGGCACCATTTTTAGGCTGATCTTGTGAGCCTTTGATGAAACCTGTCTTTGAAAATATACACAAACTATAATATTCTGATTGCAGTGAGGATTTTGTATATCTCTCCAGCTAGAATATGAAAAATTCTCGTACATATATTTTAAACTCATAATTTAAAAACTTTATAACCAAGACTCATAGTTTTTCAATGTTTTGACTGCTGATATTAAACAATGTAACTGCAAAGTACTGGAATAGATCAGCTTTCTAAAACATATTAATGTAATAAGCAATCAGCTTAAAATTGTTTGAAATAAACATGTCTACTTACTTAAATAAAGTCAGTTCATTTTCCTTCCCAGTGGTATGACTTACACCCTTTCCTGAGCAGTTTCATCTTTTAGCATAATTAAAACCCACTAAACACTACTTCAGTTCATCATCCCCAACATCACTAATGGATCCTTCCTGCTCTCAGTGATCTGATGATTACGGATAATATTTCTTTACAGAAAAGTCATTCATATCAGAAGCACATCCCAGAGTAAATTTAATTTGTAACTTATGTGCTGTAAATATAAACATCGCAGTGAAAAGGTTTGTCTTGTTTATGCTTTTATGTAGGCATATTCATTAAACCTGTATTTTCTACGGTTTATGACATTCATTCAAAATTGAAATGTCACACAGTCAGTTTGGTCTATATGACTACAGAGACTTGCTTGCTGATTTTCCTTTTCATTATTACCCATTACCCTGATGTCTCTACTCCATCAAGCTTGCAAAAAGTGTATGGCATTTACTACCTACAACTTCTTGTGTTCTGTGCCATTAATGGAAGGGGATATTTGGCTCCTACAGGAAAGACATTTTATGGTGCTTCTGGGAGGCAGCTATTACAACTGGGATATATGAACTAGGCTGTCAAATAAGATGCATCTTCCTTCTTTTGTTGTTCAGCCGCTGTTAAAGGTGTGTCTGGCTAGCAAGAGATACTTTTGGTTACAGGAAAATGTACAAATGGATTTGGGAATGTGGCTCTGTGTAAGCTTGAAGCTGAGTTTTGCCTTTGAACTGAACTTCCAACTGTAGTCCAGCATCACTACATGTCACAATGAACAATTCCCTGCCTGGAGAAAGCAGGGGGATTCCTACAGCACCAGGGAGCTTGTAGAGACAAGGGCTTTATCATGATATCCATGGCAGAGACAATTCAGCAGCTCCATAGCCTCACTTTTCTTAGAACTGAACTGAGAGGTTCTTATCTGTCCCCTTAGGAGGTCTTAAATTAGTCAGAAAGCTTATATTGTGATTTCTTGTTACTGAATTGCTTCAAGAATTAATTCACATTTTTGTGCACTGGCCTTCTGCTGACAACACTGCACTGAGAATGTTTTGTTTTCACCCTGATATACTGATTTCAACAACAGTCAAGACCTGCTCATGGGTGAAATCTATGACTCGATGCCTTGAGGAAAGATCCAGAAAGAAATCAAGAAAGAGGGAAGAGCAAGAATGAAATCAAATAAATAGGCACCTGCCTGAGATGCAGGGATCCAAAATTCAAAGCAGAGATGTGAATAGAACAGAACAGAGCCTGGGATACAAAGCTAGGGAAGTCTTGTTCCAAACAGCAATGTCCAGCCAGAGACAATCAATTTTCTGCTTTGTCTTCCAAGAACCAGTATTTGCCCTTTTAATGCTTTTATATTATTATTATTATTATTATTATCAGTAGTAGTAGTAGTAGTAGTATCATCACCATTATTAAGTATTCATAGTTAATTCTTGCAAAATCAACACAATATTTTTGAATGAAAGCTTTCACACCTCCTGATGAACAGGTAGCTCAACGGATGTGAGTACTGGGAATAGCTGGGTTTGTTTCTTCCAGGAAAGCTTCAGCTTTTGTTTCATATCTACTCACTCTTTTAGCAGCCTTGTTTCACTTTAATGTGATTTTGCAAAATTTCCAGGTCTCTATGAAGTTTTCTGTCTGATTTTCATCTACAGAGGTTTAATCCCATGCCTTTGTTCTCAAAACTTTTAATAGTGCTCAGCAATTAGGAAGAGAAATAAAAGTGTAAATCAGAAGAAGCAGTGTTAATCATGTACATCCCGATTCCTTACTGCAGGAGAAGTGCTACTCTTGATGTTAAAAAATGTGAAGGACAAGGATAAGGATGGGATGGCTGGATTCAGGGCATGACTGACAGCACCTCTTACAGAAATTAAGATTCTAAAGTAGCTCATGGCTGTTTAAGCCCTGGCCTGTGTCTCTCATACAGTGTGTAGAAGTGATTCAGGCATCACATTTTGTAAAACATTCACCTATTTTTTAATTCAAATTCTACATTTATTATTTATACCTTAATGCTTGAATCCATATTCAGACAGAAGCACTGTTGGTACATTCTGGAGGAGTTATGACTCCTGCTGAAGTTCATGGGAAATCTTCCATGGATGTTGATAGGAAGCAAGATTTCACCTTTCATATGAAGGCAAGATTTAACATGCAATTGTTTCCATGTATTTTATAAAGATAAATAATCACATAACATAGGCACAGGGTTTACTAATATCTCCAGAGGTACCTTAGTGGGATTTTGCTGTTAAAATCAATATATTGTGGGTTTGATCTAGATCTTAATTGTGTTAGACTTAATTCCTGTGTAATAGGAAACTTGTAGTGTTTAATCAGAGAAAGGTTACACCAAAATTAAGTAAATCCAAGTTAGAAGTGCTTGCCTTCATCATATATTGCTGAATGTCTGCAAAGTGCTGAGTTATAGAAAGGTAGCCAAAACTAGTTTAAATTGCAAATTAGAAAGATAATTTTATTCATTTATTCATTTATATATTTTTTAATGTGTGATGAGCCAGTTTTGAGCACTTTGATACAAGAAACACATTGATAAGCCTCAGTGAGTCTGGAAAGGACCAACAAAATATTTGGGTCCAGAGCATTTTCCCTGTGAGAATTTGAGAAAAACTGACCATGAGCAGAAGTGGCTTAGAGGGAGCCTGACAACATCCTTTCCATGTTTGCAAGCAGTAGGTGGGGAGTGTTTAATGAGGTTGGTGGCAGGAGGAGAAAAGAAAACGGTAGTAAATTAGAATGAGGATGGTTACAATTTGACAAAAAGAAATATTTCTCCAGGAAAGAATGGTCAGGCAATAGAACAGGTTGCCTAAGAAAGCAATGAAATCTTTCACCCAGGAAGACACTGAGCTGGTGAAGGCTGACAGGAACTTTGAATTCAGGGCAATCCTGCCTCAGGCAGAAGGCTGGAATAGAAACTTTTTAAGGTTCAAATACAAATAATTCTATTATATTATCCTGAAAAAAGTGCACTGCTGGAAGCAGTAAGGTATGTTCTACTTCTGTAAAATTAGGAGTAATATTGCATTTTTAGAATCTCTGATTGGTGAAGAAAGGGGAAAAAAGAGATGATTTAAATTTATTCTAGAGTGTGTCCCTCACTGATGATGACTTGGTATAATGAAACCCAGGATAGCTGCCATACAATATAACCACAAATTTGTCAAGATTTTAAATTCCTACACACAAATATGAATGAAGATTACAAGTTTCCTGGTTCTTGATCATAAAACTCACATTTTCTCTGACGACTGCTACTTTTAGTTAGAAGTTAAATGTGTATGACAGAAAAATTGTTAGGGAATTGTTATATTCATTATTCTGCATTTCTCTGATTGCTCTTACCTCATATGGGAGAGATTATTTTTATTCTCTGAAATATCATGGCTAGTGAAAAAACAAGTTCGCTATTTACAAATATCCAATATAAATCAAATAATTTCTGCTTTATAAAAACTTCCTCTTCCCTGAACATTAAACTGAGAGAGATTTGGGATTGCTCAGAAGATAACAGGTTTGAGAAATCTTCAGGGAGACCTTATAGCCCCTTCTAATACCTAAAGGGACTTCAAGAAAGCTGAAGAGGGACTTTGGGAAAGGGCCTGGATTGATAAAACGAGGGGGAATGGCCTCCCAGTGCCAGAGGGCAGGCCCAGCTGGGATATTGGGAAGGAATTGCTGGCTGGGGGGGTGGGCAGGCCCTGGCACAGGGTGCCCAGAGCAGCTGGGGCTGCCCCTGGATCCCTGCAGTGTCCAAGGCCAGGTTGGATGGAGCTTGGAACAACCTGGGATAGTGGAAGGTGTCCTGCCTGTGTGAGGGGATCAGAATTTTATGAATTCTTGTTATGACTCAAAGATTCTTTGATTCATTACTCTTTCCACCAGCTCCAGAAGAAATACAGTGACTCTAATACTGAGATTTGATTAGTTTGGGTATTTTCATTTAGTTAATAAAGTCAGAACTTTGTTATGCTACCAAATGCATCTGTTACTCTGTATAAAGCTGAATTTTCTTGCTTTTCCATTCTCTTTCCCTCCACAGCAGCTAATAAAAAAAGGAAAGAAAAAAAGTTAATTAAATTCAGATGGAGTGTCTCAAGTACTGTCAAGATTTCAATGGCTACTTTAATCAGAAGTAAAACCCATATTGATTACGATGCATAGTAATTAAAAGTCTTTAAATAAAACCAAAGTTTTGATAAGGAAAATTGTATTGCATTACTAAACCTTCATCAATTTGTCAAGTATAAAATGTCAAAACTGATGAATATACCTAATTGACATTATCTCTATCTTAGAGTAGAACACCAGAGAAAACAAGCAGAAATTTAACTACCATTTTCTCTTCCTCCTTTGATGCTTTGATAGAAGAATAAAGCAGCTCTAGGTAAGGCCACTTATAACACCTCCTGTCAGGGAATTTTGGATTTTATTATATAGACTAACAGTCATTAAGACACATGATTCTTGCCAATTTATTTCTCTGTGGTACTAATGAGGATGTCTATCTCCAGCACTCTACAACTCATCAAGACTTGTTATGTCTTTTTATTATTAGCATCCAGATAGCAGGCAAGAAAACTGAATTGCACCAGTGACAAGACTTATCCAAGGTTTCACATGTCATTGACCATGTAAAGACTTTAAAGCTGCTAAGTCCTAGCTCTGGTCTATCTGTAAGGCTGCTACTAATGCTGTTTAATGGGGTTTTTTGTCCAGTGTGGATACCATCCTATTTTTCCATGACTTTTCTTTAATGTCAAAATATTTACATCCAAATTATGTCCCTTAAAAGCAGGTGTATTGCCTTCACTGACAGCTAAGTAATAGCAAATTTAATTAATTAAAAAAAAATCTAGTTCTTGGTGAAGTAGATTATTGGTGTGTTATACAAGTAATTAAAACAATACTTTAAAACAACATGCCATTCCATAAGGACCACTGCTAGTGCTTACTTTTTAGAGGGAAGTAAATAAGCCTGGATGTTCTTAAAATAGTGAACTTTAGAAGGAAAACTCTAGATGATGACAATATAAACAGAAGAAAATTAATAACCATTAACTCAGATGTATTAATTCCTTGAAGTTTCCAGCTGTATTTTGTGTTCCTCATACACCATCAGTCTCTTGACTTTTGTAAAGATCAGGTTACTTGGACTGTAATTCCAGGCATGGGAAACAAAGTGTTCCCACTGGAAGTGGAGGTTGGTTTTGTTACTGCAAGATAAGGAAAGAAACCCACTTCCATCAAGCAATAATACAGATTTACAGAAATTTAATCAGTTATAGGAAGCTAATGCAGTGAGATGCAGTCTTTAACTCAGACTTACCAGCAGTGGCTTTGGCTCTAGGTGAGTGTTAGTTACTGAGCCAACTTTCACCATCAGTTTGCTGTTCCAAGGAGCTCCAGAGACACATTTAACAGCTTCTTTCTTTACCTTCTTCTTTGCCTCTGGAAATATCTCCCACTTTGTCCCTAGTGAAGCGATACTTGAGCAGAAATTATTAGTGTGCTCTTTGCGAGCTTCATTCCCTCACATTCACTTGCAACATGTTTCTTGAGTTGCACAGCTAATACCTGCTTTTTTTTTCACAGTTCCTCCATCTTCATCAGCTAATGTCCTGTGATAATTTTAAAAGTCATCTGGTCTAAAACATAATTTTACCTCGATGTTTTGTTGCAATATTATCAGTCAGTGTTTGGAGAGGTGTGTTGCATATGCCTGTGGTGCAGCGCAGGGAAGCAAGGACTGAAGAAATTTAGTGGGAGTCTCCTTGTTTGAAGATTTGGTGGCAAATGAGCTTGCTGTTGAACTTGGATCATAGAATCATAACATAATTTAGGCTGGAAAAAACCTCTAAGATGAATGAGTCCAACCATTAACTGAGCACTGCCCAAGCTCACCAGTAAAACCTGTCCCTGAGCGCTGCAGCTGCATGTCCTGTAAATCCCTCTAGGGATGATCACACTGCAACTTACCTGAAAAATCAGTGTGTCACATCCCTTTTCCCCCCTCTTACAGTGATTCTAAACCTGCCCTGTGCAACTTGAAATGAGTGGCAGCCTGGCTGTGGAGCATGGGTGAAAATTTCCTGAGGATTACATTTGGTTGCTTCCCACTGGTGCTGTAAGCAGCATATAGTTATTTTCTGCCTGCAGTGAACACAGAAAGAGGGATAAGCCAGACAATTAATAGAAAAGATGGGGAAATAAAGCCAAACATAGTTCAACAGCAGGAAGAAAAGCAAAAGTATTCTGCAAAATCAACCAGAAAAGTAGAACAAATCTTTAGTCAGATTGATGACACCTCAGAAGCTGTATTTCAAAGGGATTTAGATTGTTATACCCTACATTACACAGAAAGTGTGATAACCATGCAAGTAAATGTTAATTTCCATGTAAATTACAACAATAAAGCACTTTGAGGTACTATCTTTCATGCAGCAAAGGTCCCAGGGTACTTTACTATTCAAAACAATTTAAAACAGTGACAGACAACGTTTTCTGTATTTGATTTAAAATCAGCAATGAAAACCAGCTTTTGCATTTCTAAAATTGATAACCATTCTGCATTCAGAGATAAAACTTTTTTTATACTGCCTCTGATTCCACCTGAACTCTCTCCTTTTAGTCTGCCTCTCTACTTGCTGGTGCAGATGGATGGACCTTCCATCTGCTAGTGAACATCAGCCCTCCCTAAGGCAACAGCTTTACAGCACAGAAAAATTACAAAACGGTACTTAAAGTTCACTCTTCCTTTGGGTCTAGATCTATGGATGGAGAAGAAAATGTCTTCCAAAACAACACTTTAACTGCAAACAGCACCAGGGTACTGACTTGGGGATATCAGTCTTCATTCTTCAACACTCTAGAACTCAGCTTTCAGGAATGATCCTTACTTGCTCACTTTTTTTGGCATAATTCTCACATTAAGTACCAATGCTCTTTAAAAGTCTGTATTGGAATAAATTTTTATAAGCTTCACCTCAGTAAACCCAGGCCATAGCAAACATGTTTTAATTTCTCATCCACTTAGAAATGCCTTCTTTTTGGCTATGTTCACATCGGCTTTTTTTCTTTCATGCTGAAATTTCCATGATTCCAGATAGGTGAAATTGAAAGGCTGAAGAACATCTACATGCCCTCTTGCTTACTTTTCTTTATAACATTGATGTCGCGTTTCATTAGCTGCAGATCTTCAGGATTTTCATTACACTGATATCACATTTTATTAGCTGCAGATCTTGTCTAAAACCTTATGCACACTAAGTTTGTTCTAAATGTAAATCCTCCCTAAATGGTCTGGAAATAATTCTCATTAAGTTTTATCCAAATTTAAGATAGAAAAAAAGTGGGTAGCCTGATGGAATGTTCTCAAAACAGTTTATTTGACATTAGTTGCCATTTATTTGCAGTGTTTGAAGGGCTTCACCTATTTTCTAGCTACTTTTCTGAGAGAAATCATTTGCTATGAAAAGGCATTCATTGTGTCTGAAAATTAACTGGAAAGGGAGAATTTGAAAACAGATTACAGGGTTAATTATTGCAAAATTTGCACTAGTAAGAAAGGTGCTTTTATTTCTGTAGATGAGTTAAACCAGTATGGTTCATTTGCTGGCACAAGGACTGGGTGTGATCCTTGGGTTCTTTTCATTTGGGTATCACATCCTATTGCTCCTTACAAAAAAAAAATTAAATAATTAATGGAGCATTAAAAGTATGATCCCACAACACATCCGGGTCAAACAAAAGATGAGACTCAGCCAGCATGGATTTCAGAAAGGCAGGTCCTGCCTGACAAACACGGTCTCTGATGAGCAGGTGACGTGCCTGGCAGATGAGGGACAGGCTGTGGAATTGTCTGCCTGGACACCAACAGAGCTTTTGACACCATCTCCCATGGCATCTCCTGGAAAAGCTGCAGCCCAGGGCCTGGACAGCTTCACTCCTCTCTGGGTTAAGAACTGGCTGATGTCCCAGCCCAGAGGGTGGTGGGGAT
>NC_031799.1:3128813-3157210 GCF_001522545.3 Parus major | reverse complement strand
ACATCACAAAAACTTTGTCCTCTGAAGCTTTTGGAAATTATTGGAAGGGGCTGTCCAGGAGGTGGTGGAGTCAGTATCCCTGGACATACTCAGCAAATGACTGGACATGGCACTCAGTCCTCCTGTCTGGTGGTGATTAGTTAAAGGCTGGATTCAAGGATTTTAGAGGTCTTTTCTAATCTAAGTGATTCAGTGATTCCCACACCTTCACTATTCCCTGTGAAATGCTGTTGTTTTCACATGAAAGAGATGTAGGAAGTCAGAACTCTTCCTCCAGTGCTTTTGCAACCCAGCACCCATCAGCTAACTGGAACTGCTAGCCTTGTTCTCAGACCTTGGGGTGCCAGAATGAACCCAAAGCAGGAATGAGTTCTGTGTATTAATTAAACTTCCTCACCCTTGCAGGTGAGTCCTTATTGGGAACTTCTACCTGAAAATTTCAGTTTGTTTTGAAGGAGAGGATAAGGTAACACTTTTAACAGAATTGAAATTTTTACAAAAGCTGTGGTTTTTTTCCCTAAATGAATGTATTGGAGCATTTTTGTTGAAATGCTTCAATTTGCAATAATCAGAATAAAGTAAATATAATGCCAGTTTAGTTCAGACTGTGCTGTTGCAGTTGTGGGTTGTACAATTTTTTATTTTTTTATTTCTTTTTCCATTTAAAAAATTTGTTTCTTTTGACCCCAGGTGATGGTTATAGTCCCCATGACGCAGGTTGCTTCCCTCTCACTTGCACCAGTGCCATCTGGATTTGTTGCTAAAGAAAATTTTTCACTAATTACCTACTGGGCTGCCACAGTGTCCTCTGCAAGACCCATTTTCACTTTTTAACCTTTGAGAGGTATAGGAGCAGATGGTGAGGGCTTAGAGCAAGAACGTGAAATGGGCTTACTGATTTTGGCCAAAGATACATATATTCATATAATTGCAGAATCATTAAAGTTGCAAAAGTCCTGTTACATCATTGAGTCCAACCATTAACTCAGCACTGCCAGGTTCACTATTAAACCATGCCCCTAAGCACCACATTTACCCATTTTTGAGCACTTTGAGGGATGTTGATTCCATCACTGCCCCAGGCAACGTCCTCCAATTCTTGACAGCCCTTTCAGTGAAGAAATATTCTCTGTACATTAAATATAAACTTCTCCTGGCACAACCTGAGATCACGTCCTCTTGTCCTGTTGAGCTTCCACTTCTGCTTCTGGAGGAGGTCAAAAGTAATGTGTGAGGGGGAAATTATGCTGAAATAAAAATATAAAGTGATAATTTTAAGAGCTGAATACTCTTCCCTGTGTCACTTGGGAACTTCCAGAGATGTTGATAATGTCACGGGTGGTGTTCATGGATTGGCTTGTTCATCCTGCCCTTGACCCAAGGCAGACTCCAGCACCTGGAGCACCTCTCAGGACTGCTCAGTACACCTCAGTACTGATTGTTTGAATAACCACATCCTTTTTTTTTTTTTTTTCATCTTGGAATTCCTGGCTATGAAGTTCATCTGATGCTTTCAGTTATTTAACTGGAAAAGCAATCCAAAGTGAATCTTACTGCCTGTTCCAAAGGTCACTCTTTTTTTTTTTCCCTCTTTCATGTCTTGTTCCTCACTAATTTGTGACCTGGATTATTTCAGGTACCTGTCTACTGAGAATCCCACCTACTCAGATGCTTCTCAGATGTGATATTCTTAAGGATTTTCCAAATAATGTTTGTTTCTCTTTTTCTCCTTCTTTTTTTTCTTCTTAACATGTTGTTTTTGGATGCTGCTGAACATTACATTGGTAGTTTAATGAACTGTCTATTATAAATTCCAGTTTAATCTCTGAGCTGTAATAATTAGCACAGAGTACATTTCTTCTAACATAAAGATTAAGCTATTGGGGTTTAGTTCCCCAAATGAATCACTTTATGTTTGTTTGAAATGAACATTTTCTTCTATTTTGCCACTGATTCTTATCACCTCATGTAATTCTTCAGGCAGCCTTCATAGGCCTTCATTAGCCTCTCCTACAGCTAAATACTACAGTACCATTACCAAAGTGTGATCTTCTGCTCTTTCCAATCTCTTTCAATTAGTGTTAGTACCCTACCAACTAATTTACTAACTTGGTTTCCCTTAACTCTTTCATTCTGAGGAGTTTTGACAGAAACTTCTTGGAAAGCCAATCAGGCTCTGTTAACCAGCCCAATTCCCCTTCTCTGTGAGGTATTAAATTATTGTTTAATGAGGTAGAATTCTGCCCAAGCTCTGCAAAACTACCTGTGGAATAAAGCCATAAAAACAGTTAAATACTTCATAATTTTTGCAACTCTTCCACTATTTAGGCATTTCCTTAGAAATTTTTTGGTCATCAGTTTGTTTTTTTTTTTCTCTCTGGGATAGGGAATACTTGCTGTTCCTCAAATAAAAGATGAGGGACTTCAGGGAAGCAGTTACAGAAGAAACAAAGTACTTTAATAAACTGATAACTTAGAAAAAGTTTTATAAAACTCACAATCTAGAGATTTTTTTTTTTAAAATAGCAATTTGAATATTTCATGGAATATGCAAGGAGTACAATTTTATAAATTTAACAGAAAAGTATTAATACTGAAACAGAGATTTAAAGAAGCTTAAGAAATCTAGTAGAATGCTATCATGTTTTATCCTGTGACAATTTTGCCCCAATTTTTTGATTTGTAGAGGTGAAGAACGAAATGTGCTAAGGGAGATCATTGGAGAGATGTGAATAAAATGGCAGAGAAACACTGCTTCGAGGCAGAGATCTTCTATCATCTGATCACTAATATAACTCTGCTTAATAAAGAAAGTGTCATGTGAAAATATTTAATTTTATAGCTTTTCTCATTTACATGCCCTGAATCTAACCCACTTTGTTTTGATCTGTGACCATCGGTAGATGTGGAAACGAAAAACATTCCTAGTATAACTTCTGCTTTACTCTGTTGGACTTACAGGCTCTCTAGCACTTTTCTGGAACTGCCTGCTTACTTCTGTGCAGAGAAGGTCAAGGGGGCTGTAACAACTCTGCTCTGGAGATGGGCTGAGAGAGCTGGGGGTGCTCAGCCTGGAGAAAATAAGATTCTGGGGCCTAAAAAAGCTCCAAGAGAGCTGGAGAGGGTCTGTAGTGACAGGACAAGGAGGAAAAGCTTCCCACTGCCAGAGGTCAGGGCTAGATTAGATGTTAGGAAAAAGTTATTTCCTGAGGCCCTGGCACAGGTTTCCCAGAGAAGATGTAGGTGCCCCTGGATCCCTGGAAGTGTCTCAGTCCAGGCTGGACAGGGCTTGGAGCAACCTGGGACAGTGAAAGGTGTCCCTGACCATGGCTGTTGGAATTGGACTGAATTATCTTTAGGATCCTTTCCAAACTAAACCATCCCGTGGTTCTGTGATTTCATTTTTCTGTGTACAATGCAGTAGGACCAAATCCTTGTGTCCATGATTGGGCTTGTAGGTGCTGCCATAAGCCTGCACAAAGCCAGGGCATCAACATTTCTGGAGGCAGAAACAGAATTCCCTGTTTTATTTCCCCTTTCCCTTGAACCAGTATTTTAGGTGTCTGTGTGCAGACCACAGGGATCTACAGGGTGTGGAACATACTGGGTAAGCCTTTGGCTGAGTGGACAAAAAGATGATTTAACGTGAACTTGCCTTGAGTGAAATGACAGATATCTCAATAAGACCAATCTCATCCATTATTAAGAATCTATAAAAAAGTTGTCTCAGTCAGAGTTACTCTCCCAAGACCCTATTTTTAGCCTGTGTAGAGAAATAGGAAATTCTGGGAGTGACTCATTTGGCCTATTTTTAACTTTTACTTTAGAATGGAATGAATCACATCTAGTCTCCACTGACCACACTGAGAAGGGGTCCATTTACCACACAGGGAGCGTGGTGTGACAAAGTCAGATGTGGATCTCTCTGTTTAGTCTAGTGACTAACTAAAAAACTACAAATTATTCTTTTCCATGGAACTCAAGCACAAGTTAGATTGTAATACAGGCAGAGAGAAAGAGATGTGCAGTGGGTCCTCAGCTCCTCTTCCAGATGGGTTAGCACCATGTCTAATAGCCTGTTTGCTTCTGGGCACATTTCCCAAGGCTGCTTTGAGCACCAGATGTTCACATCCTATAAAGGAGGGGAAAGGATTTTAAAAGTTTGTAAAAGGGAAAAGACCACTCCTGTCACACAGGTGTTCTCTAACACCTTTTGCCTGCCTGTTTTGGTCAGTGTGTATAAGTATATTATAAAGACCTTTGTAATGGGTAAGATTTAAGGGTATGAACTGGCAGACTTCCTCTGTTATAAATTCTTCATGTTTCTTCCAACATTCTAAAAGTATGTAGTTCAGGAATATTTTCATGGCAGCTTTTTTGGTTGTTGGTCATGAAAAGAGTAAATCACTGTAATGAAAAATTTTCAGAAAAAACTTGCCAAACGTGACAAAAAAGAGCAGCTATTTTGCATCTTTTTAAGACTGGAGATTGATACTGAAATTGTTTCTCCTGTTACCAACTTGCCAGTGAGACTTTTCTTGTCACACAGCTGAAGGATGACTGGTTTAACTACCAAGCCCAACAGTGATTCTTATCACTTTAGATAAATGTGCTCTTGCTGTGCTAAGTGGTCCTTCAGTACTTCTGGCACCCCTGGTTTAGCCCAAATCCCAGGGGAACAGACCACAGGGCGGCAAATAGACCACTGAGTAATTTTCTACTCTGTATTTAAAAGAGCTATAGAAAATCAGACTTGCTGCTGAAGACATTGCAAGTTTTTTAGCTGGCTTAATATCCCAACTCCTCTGTGTGTTTTTTGCCTCTTTCCCTTCTGCACAGTCTGCTCTAGATCCTCAAACCAGACACAAAATTCTATTTTCTTATATTTCTAAGAGACCTTGAGCCCATTTTGTTGACATTGGATACTTAGTTCTCATGCTGCCATTTCAAATCATTTTAAAGAGCTGAAAAATTAATTCATTCCTGTCTGGAAAGAGCAGATTGCTAAGCAGGGTTCGGTTTGGATTAGAATAGGAGATAAAAAATAATGACCATCTTTGTTTTTCAAATCAAGATCAGAGTCAAATAACCCAGAAACTTTACCATGAGATGATAGGAAAGTCCAAGGGATGGGAGAAAGAATCAATTTAATAGGTAAAATAGCTGTAAGAGATCAGGGCACAGTATCACTAGAACCAACTCTAGTTGGTTTAAAAAAGCAGATTGCAGAAAAAGTACTAAAAAGTGCAGTATTGGATTATCATGTTTCTCTGGAAGATACTGTCAGTTTTTCAAAAGAAGCACTGTGTTGACACCCCAGTTTTGTGCTTTTATTCTCAAAAATTGTTGCTGAAATGGTGTGTTTATAATGATATAGCATTCTCGCTCTTTGCATTTGCCTACCAGCTTCATTTCAGAGTGCCTGAATTACCATTTCAAGTACTGTCTATAAAACTCCCGAGGAATTTATAGTTAAAAGTGAGCAAAAGATCATCTGGCAAGCATAATAGAACTGAAGTGATGTGTAACAAATTCACTTGCATGGGAATTGCCTTTCAGAAAGGACTTCAGATCTGGCTTTGAGTACACAGAATAATTCCACAAAGGAAAAGAACAATTTAAAAGTAATCAAAATATTGTGCTTGGTTTTGACTACAATAATGTAAAGTTTCATCATGAGGTTAAGGTGGAAAACTGAAAATGCCTGGAGACTCTGTCCCCTCCTGACAAAAAATGATCTGGCCTCAGGTAGTCCATGTCATTTCTCAGCTGCTCTATAAGAACATGATATTCCTGGGCATGATGCCTTCACTATTTAGGAAAAGCCAATTAGTACCAAACACTGGAGCAAAATGAGTCTCTCCATTGCATATGATTCTTTTCCCTCAGGGAAGAGAATGAAAAAGAAACAATATGTGACAGCACAGTCATGTTGCTTAATGCACTCCTGGAAGAAACCCAGCTATTGTGAACAGGCTTGTTTAAAGCCTCTGAGGGACAGATTTGGGTGTTTCACTCCAAAAAAAGAGAAAGGGATGTGCCTGAAATCAGTTTTTGTGTTTGGCTTTAATTTTTGTTGTTCCTGTTTGGTGGTGGGTGTTGGGTTTGTTTTGTGTATTTTTTTTTGTTGTGAAATCAGAATAATTTCATTAAATACTTTGCATGAAGGAAATTCCTAAATACTGATTCACATGAACAAGCAGATATAATGAGTACCTTTTTAAAACTGTTTTCTGTACATGAACTAAATGGTCTCATCCAGTACAAAATTAGCACCAGTTTTCGTCTTGACAGAAGTTAGTTGCAATTAGGGTTTTCTGTGATAATTAGCAGCCTGCAGTGGTTGTAGCTGCAGGGTTGTGAGGGAAGAAAAACAGATTCTAAGCAAAAAACAGAGTGTCATAAGCTAAATCTTCAAAATGGAGCCTACCTTCCATTTAAAGAGTTCCATCCCTGGAAGTATCCAAGGCCTGGTTGGACAGGGCTTGGAACAACCTGGGATAGTGTGAGGTGTCCCTGCCCATGGCAGGAGGATTGGAATGAGGTGGTGTTCAGGGTGTCTTTCAACCCAAACCATTCAATGATTCTCGTGCTTTTATGATGATTCTTCATTAGAAAAATGAGTGTTAATCATTCATTTTATTCACTGATCCTCACGTGGTACCCCTCTTTAGCATGGACCATTCCCATTTTTAAGTGAATAGTTTTCATCGTGTTTTACTCATGTAATACTGGAGGACTGTTTTCACAGCATGTTATCTGTGACCATATAGTACTAAATGGGAATATTTTTTACCTTATTTTTACTCTATTTTTACCTTATTTTCCATCTGAAATATTTTACCTTACTCTTGAATCATAGAATTCCTCTCACACTGATGTGGTTGAGAGGTGGAGGTTAATGGATTGGCTCAATCATGTTAAAGGGCTTTTCCTACCTAAAGAATTCTATGACTTCTATGATTCTATGCCTTATATAGGAAGAAAACATACCTTGTCTTTCCAAGTGTCAGATCTGCAAATCAGGAGGTGAAAGGGTCTCCACCTTGATGCTAACCATTTTCATTTTGCATATTCTTAAGAATGAATTAAAATCTGACACTATTCCATGGCAAAACTCCCATTCCCTTCACTTGTTGGTATCAGTGGCATTGCTCTAATCCTCAAGAGGCTGTCACAGATAAAATCCTACTGTACTACTCTCAACTGTGTCTTTTTGGACTGATCTTACAAGGTCTCTACAAAACAGGTGTCCCCTTACTAGGGAGCAACTTCAAAGCTGAGACATTCCCACACCCCTACTGAAAAGTTACTGTCTCTCAGTGACTGATACAGAGGAAAAGAGACATTTTATGATTCTGTGAAAAGAACAGAAGTTGTTTCTGGGCAGGTGAAAGAAAGTGTAATTGGAAATCTGGGCTCATAGAATTGTTTGGGTCCAAATGGAGCTCAAAGATCATCTTGTGTCAACCCCATGCTGTACATAGAGGCACTTTGCACTAGACCAGATTGCTCCAAGGCCTATCCAAACTCCTTCTAAACACTTCCAGGGGTGAGACATCTACGATTTCTCCAGGCAGCCTGTCTCAGTGACTCACAACCCACAGAGTGAATAATTTCTTCCAAATATCTAATCTAATACTCTCCTTTCACAGTCTGAAGACATTCTCCCTTATTGTATCACTCCATGTTCTTGTCTAAAGTTCTTTTACAACCCTTTTGGAGGCCCTTTTGGTACTGGAAGTGTCTCTGAGCTCTCTGTGCACCCTTCTCTTCTCCAGACTGAACAGCCACAATTCCCTCAGCCTGTCTTTAGCCCTCTGGGCATTTTTGTGTCCTCCTCTGGACTCACAACAGGTCAATGTCCTTCCTGTGATGGGAACCTCAGAGCTTGTTGTCCAGTTGGAGTCTTATAGAATGGAGGTGAGGGTGAATCACTTGATCTGCTGGTCAGGTTTCTTTATACTTGTGTATGTATCTTGTATATTATTTTATATCCCTGTATATAACATTCTTCTGAGCAGTCTGATAGTGCATCTGTGTTGTTTCTGGGCCTGCTCAGCTGGGGGAAACAATGATCTCTGCAGATGAGATCCAGGGGCGATGACAAGCCCGGAGGGTGCTGTCACCATCCCCTCCCCACTGCACCTAAACCCTTTATCTTCTTTATCTTCATGGGGGAGAGGAGGAGGGTTGGTTTGGCGTTCATAGAGAATGGTGGGTTTGTGAGTTTTCTGTCTGAGTGGAAAAGTGTGTCTGTGTTGATGCAGAGCCCCCTGGGGAAGGAGGGAGAGCCAGCACAGAGAGCGGGCTGGGCACGGAGGATGCAGCAGATGCTCGGTGCCATCTAGTGGGATGAAGAGCAGGGAGCACCGGCAAGGCTTAACAAAAACGTGCCTAATCTCGCAGGTTATTTCATGGACTTTTGCTCACGACAATTTATATTTCTCTGCAGGGCAGAAAGCCATGCTTCTGGGTGCATAAATACATACTCATAACACGCACGTCAGCACAGCAAAGTTTAGTGCCGTGGCAGAGCTGGTTTTCTCACAGGGAGCATCCACTGCCTCTTATCTTCCAGCTCCAGCTCTAAAGTATAGGGTTCTGCAGCGGTGAGCAGCAAGGATTTCTACCTGCTATGCCTTTTTTGCTTCCTGGGAAGTAAGATTAAAAGGGAAAGAATAAAAGTGAATTAATTTTATTGTGCGGCTATGAGGAAAGGCTGAGAGAATTTTGATTGTTCAGAGGGGAGAAGTTTCCAGAGTGGCCTAATTGTGCCCTTCCAGTACCTGGAAAGGCAACAACGAAGTCAGAAAGAGACTTTTGAAAGGGCTTGAAGTGATAAGTGGAGGGGGAAATGGCTCTAAACTGACAGAGAGAGGTTTAGATTAGATATTAGGAATAAATTCTCTTCTGTGAGTGTGATGAAGCCCTGGCACAGGTTTCCCGGAGCAGCTGTGGTTGCCTCGTCCCTGGATGTGTCCCAGGCCAGGTTGGACAGGGCTTGGAGCAAGCTGTGATACTGAAAGGTGTCCCTGCCTGTGGCAGGGAGATGGAACAAGATGAGCTTTAGGTTCCTTCCAACCCAAACCATTCTGTGATTCTATAAATCCTAGCCTGACATTCCTGGGAAACCACAGCATTACTTGTTGTCTGGCTAATAATTAACAAATAAGGGCCTCTTCTTGCTCTGAGTCTCTCTCTAATCAGGCAGTGTAGCCATATATAAAACGCAGGACAATAGGGGTCTCTAAACTTTGTCCCAATTGGAATGAGCAAAGATTAAATGTGGAGGAAAACAGGAACACTGATATGGTTTCTGAAGGTCTATGGAATAGTCAGCACATGTAGTCGGTGTTATCCTGGCTAACACTGCACACTGAGCTCTGAATCATTCCTGGAATTACTACAGGAAGTCACAGATGCATCAGCCAAAAGTAAAGAGGCAGAGTTAGCATGTGGTCTTTCTAAAACTGAAGGTATTATTTACCATGTTTATCTTAACTTCGTCTGTAGGAAACAGAATAAGTTACATTCCCAAAATGTCACCTAGGGGAAATAATATGGCAAAATTCATCCCAAAACATTACCCTTGCACCTTATTTTATGAATTTTGTGTCATGTTTTCCAGCTGGCTCTCTGTTATATTTTTTAATAAGTTTTATTATGATTTATTTTCACCAAATTTAGATCAGCCATGCTGATACAGGATTAAAACTTTACTTTGCAATTCCTTAGAGGACAAAAACAACTCAAGAAAAAAGCTTCAACAGATCCACTTTACCAAATATTTCTTTTTATTCTTATATCAATGATAAGATTGATATAAATTTTTGAGTTTCAGAAAAGACTATCTGCATTCCTAACTCCAATTATTTTTTGTTTCTGGGACCTGTTACTAACAACATTTCTGACCTAAAAGGAGTAATTTTACTTCCTGCCATCAGAACTCTTACTCTCTGCCTGCCTATCTCTGTTGGAATCCCATTTCAGTCTCTCAGATCAGTCTCTCAGAAAGATATTTTTGAGCAGGTCTCAGGTAGGGTCAGATTGTAAGATAGACCATGATACTCAAAAAGGCTTTTTTTGTTTGTTTGTTTTTGATGTTAGTGTTTGTTTTTGGTTTTCTGTTTTTTGTCTTCTATTATCATTTAAAAATCCGAACCACCTTTAGAGTCAAAAATTCTGAGGCTTGATAAACATCTGCAAGTTATCCATGAGATGTCTTTTTTGTACCTTAGAAATCTAAAGGGTTTGCTTATTCTGCAGAAGCACTTGATCTCAAAAAAAAGCCACCTGTAGCTGAGAAACTGGAATTCAGCCAAAGGCAATCAAAGAAATTCAGTCAGCTGCCAAAGCAAATAGAACCATGTTGGGTCTCAGAGTCCAGCAAGATATTTAGAGGTAGTAATCTCACCTATAAAAATAAAATAAAATAAAATAAAATAAAATAAAATAAAATAAAATAAAATAAAATAAAATAAAATAAAATAAAATAAAATAAAATAAAATAAAATAANAATAAAATAAAATAAAATAAAATAAAATAAAATAAAATAAAATAAAATAAAATAAAATAAAATAAAATAAAATAAAATAAAATAAAATAATAAAAGTTGTTCCAGTTGTGTGTGGTCAATAGCTGAAATGCCAGCAAATGGGTGTCACAAATGCCTGTGGCACAGGGCCATGTCTGACAGCTCCTGATGACTGACACAACCCTCTCTTTGTTCAGCAGCTTGTGCCATGAGAATTTCTTTGCTGTGCATCTCACTGTTGTTTTCAGGGAGGTAATTGAGGACCCAGGGTCTATTTTAGCAAGAGTGATGAGGTGTGAGTACACAAATCGTCTCCAGAATTGCAGAGGGACCCCCGGGGTAGGAAGGGAGAGATTCGTGTGCCGGATTTTCTGCCTGTCATCTTCATGTGTTTTCTCTGAGGACAGTTTGATCAATAAGTGAATTAATACCTCTGTGGCTCCTTTTGCAGGTAAAAAAGTGAAATCCTGGGTTGCACTTCCTCTTGCACAGTCTCTGACCATAAGATATTTATGCTGCATGAAAAAAAGAGGTCAGAGAGCTTTACCAACCTGTAGATTAGTGGGTAAGATGTTGTCTGACAAAACACAATCTTGTTTATCTGAGTGCATATTTCAAGCCTTGTTTTCAACCAAATTAACTTAAAAACTAATAAAAAACCCAAACCTAAACAACAACAAAAACACACCAAAAAACCTAAAGAAAACAAACAAGCAAAAACCAAAAAAATACCCCTTCTCCAAAAATCCCCCCACAAAAACAAAACCACCCAAAAAAAGCCCACAAAAAGCCAACCAACCAAAAGAAAAAAAACAATGACAAACCCAAAACAACAACAAAACCTCCAATGAAATAAACAACCCTGGAATTCCCCAAAATCAAAACCCACTGCCTGTTGCTATATCTCATTCACTATATTAAGAATATTGTGACCATGACTATAGAGCAGAGTACATGATGCCAACTCTGAATTTACTGTTTATTTACAGATGTTACAGAGAGCAACACCAGTAAATCTGTGTTTTCTACAGGCAGATTTTCCTGGAAATGGTGGGATGGCTTATACTGTGACAGATCTCAAGGATGTTTAGAAAGTTATTTTAATAATGTCATTTTTTAAAAAAAAATGTTATTCTGAATTTTATAAAGAGTCTCTTCTGAGATTTGCTTTTGAGCAAGTTTTTGTCGGTTTTTTTGGGGTTTTTTTTTTTTTTGGTCCAGTTTTCAAAATAGCTTTCAGCAGTTTGGATGCTGAATGCTCCAGAATATCTCCCTACAGACATCAGGATAAATTCCTGTATACCTGCTGCATCCTTTGAAGTTCAGCTGCAATTGGTGGGACGGAATTAATGCCTGGTCCAGGCGGGGTGCACAGTTTTCTGTGGAATAATGCCGTGTGTGGGAATTATTCATCGTGGTGCTGGATGCTTTGTAATGAGGCATTGCAGCGCCTCTCTTCACGAATCTGCAGCTATGTGGGATCCCATTAACATCTTGGGGACGAAAGATCTGACTCGTCTGTGTGAAGAGCTGGAGTGCAAAGAGAAGGATTCACCCCTGCTCGCACTGAGGAAGGCGGCAAGGACCACCACCAAGGCAGGTGCTTTTATCTCTGAACTTTTAAATAAAGGAAGGTGCAGATGAAAGCCAGCGACAGCCAATGCAGCAAAAGAAACTGCAAAAGATGATGTGAGTCAAAAGAGGAAGGGGGGGAGGAAAAAAATAAAAGAAATATTCTTCTAGTGCGTGTGTCAGCTCTGTCTGCAGGTGGCTGCGTGTCTCGCCCAAACCTGCAGGTGTTTCCCTCAGAACTCTGGCACCCACAGTCTTCCCTGAGGGCCTCTGTCTTAATCAGAGCAGGAGGAAAAATCCAAGATGAGTATCACTAATTAAACTCTGCAAGAGAAAAATAAAAAAAAAAAAGAAAAACCAAAACAACAACAAAAAAAAGCAAATTCATTTAAAAAAGAAGTATAAAATAGAGCACACATGAAATGTACCATCTGTCCACAAATTAGGAAGAAAAAAGTTTTATTGCTGAAAGCAGGCACTTTTTGGTTTTGTCCAAAACATTATTACCAAAAAATAAAAACATACAAATGCTTATTTCAGTTGATCAAAATGTTTGGGAAATAAACATCTGTTCTGCTGAACTCTTTGAGGCAAAAATAATTTCTACTTTTTTTTTTTTTTTTAAAGAATCCTAATTTTGCTTTAGCATGCATATTCAAGTGAAATATTCTAATTATCAGTTGAAATTATGCTGTCTCAGAAACTGCATTTCTATTTTTAATTTATTTCCATAAAGTTTGAAAATGAAATAGGAAAAACTGGCCCTAGATGAAATGAAATAGCTTATTAGAATAAAACATTATAAAAAGTAATATGAAAGTTTGTGAAAAAAAAAAGGAGGAATTATTCAAATTTCCACTCTTACCCTAATGACATCTCTGACTGAAAGTGTACATCTTCTGCTTCATTTTAACACACCTCTTCTTTCATAAAAAAAAATAAAAATAAAAAAAAATCAATAAAGGAAAACCACAATTTCTTTTCAAAATTAAGTACAATGCGAGTACAATTAAGTACAAAATTAATGCCTCAATATTTGTCAATAAAGCGAAAGGAGAGAGATAAAGATTAAGCACAATAAACCCCAAACATTTAGGGGCCACATGTATAAAGCGCTTGTCTTCTCATGTAATTCTCTTAATGGTTCCCACCACAGAGAGTACAATTTTTCTACCCATGTAGTTATAGAGTCACAGGACCATCAGTTTGGAGCAGACCTCTGAGATCACAGCCCAACACATTTCACTGTCCTGATTAACACTGCAGTGAATTTCCCTCAGATATCCTTATTCACACAGGAGGAGAGCCAGTGAACCTCTAAATCACAGAAAACCTTTGCATTATAAATACATACTGGGGGCAGAGTAATGTGGAAAGGAAGCATAATCCTCTGCTAACTCCTGCTCCAAAAAAATTTAGGCTGAAAGGTTTTCTAACGATGTAATCCTTGGGAAAAGACAGAGTTTGATTCTAGCGGTGGCTTTCATATGTCCAAGTGTACACTACAATGCAAGACCTGAAAGTTCCTAACAGGAAACTCAGAAAGTGAAGAGAATACACTTCTGAAGTATTTCACACTGTAATGTGTTCATCATCTCAGTGGAATAGAGAATAATTCTTTCTGGACAGTCACAGGAAGCTTAGGAGGCAAAAGAAACTCTCAAAATGTACATTTGAAAGACAGAAAAAGAATATAAAATTATATTTTATATAAATATATAAACATTTTTATAAAAAAGAAATAAACTAATTTAGTTTTTCTTTAATTTTTCATCACTGGGTAGTAATGTTTACAATATAAGAGGAGAGAGAGCTACAAGAGTACTATTAAGTTATTTTCTTCTAACACATCAGAGATCCTGAGAGAATCCACAGCTTCTAATTATCCAGAGCTTTCGATAGCTTCACGATATAATAAACCAGAGAAATGTTGGTTAACTTATCCACAACATTATCCAAATCCAAACTTTCAGACAGTGTGTTGTTTCAGCTCCCATTTTAATAAAATTATAGATGAAAAATATCAGTGAGGGCTTGGCAAACATCTGGCTCTATCCTCCCACCCACACAACTTCCCAGGCACAGACGATCTTTTAATCCTGCTAGTTCAAAAAATCAAAACATTCAGGCTTTTGCTAGGAACACTGAATCCTGCTCTTATCAGGGCTTCTGATACAGATACAGAGTTTTCATAACAGTAAATGCATCCCATATGCTTCAGAACTGTCTCTGGCAACAGAAAGTGCAGAGAGCTGCTGCTGCATTCGATTACACCCCTGCCTTTTGGGGTCTGAAGTGAGGGGAGGTCTTTGACTTCTGCAAACTCCACAGCTTGCTCCTGATAGATACCTTAGACATCTGTCCATCCCCTTCTTTAGATATCTGTCTCCTGTACTTGGAGAAGATGTGCTTTAAATATTGACAGTATTAGCTTTAAAATTTAGAAAATAGCCAGGGCCATTGTGAGATTGTCCCTTTTTCATGGTGGTTTAAGGTATGGTTGAGAGGAAGAAGGATCTGTGTGGCAGGGGAGAGTGGCACCAACACGAGCAAAAGTAAATCTTGAAGAGTCTGCCTAATTTGGCAGCTTTGCAGAGCTTTCCTTTCAGATTGCATGGTGTCCTCACCACCAGGAAAAACTCGATTCTGACTTCCCAGGGCTTCATAGGTTGTGTCTACTGGAACTTGCAGGTGAAGTTTCCCCAGGAAGTCTCTGTGCCATGTGGAAACTCTCTGTGCTGCATTCACAGAATCACAGAATGGTTAAGATTTAAAGGACCTTGAAGCTCATCTCATTCCACCTCCCACAAAACCAGGTTGGTCCTAGTTCCATCCAACCCATCCTTGAATACTTCCAGGAATGGGAAGTCTACAACACTGTCTATAACTAGTTAGGAATAGATAGATTTGGTGAATTTTTCTGTCCTTTTCTGAAACCTTATTGATATATTCTTTTATTCAAATATTTTATGAACTGCTTGAACTTTCTTCCAAGGGCAGAGTTGCAATTTTCTCTCTTTCACCCTCTCCTTTCTTCTTCTGAAAGGAATCAGCTTCACAGTGCCCTTCTGGATTTGAGGAGTGACATAAAATGGGGTTTGGGTTTGACCCTAGAAAAATGAGATATAAATTGTTGGGAATTAAAAGACTACTTCCATTTGAAATGAAAGCATCTGGCAATTCTCCCATTTAGTGTGTGCATGCCTGTATCTGCTTTTGTAGTAGATGTGTGAGCTTTGCTCTTTATTAAATTTGAAATAATTTCTAACAGATAACTAGGAAAATTCCTTAGGAGCTCAAATAAAGTAAGTCAGCAATTAAAAACACAAAGAAATAGAAGTAATTAAATGAGACATGGAAGGGCATTTGCACTATTTTGAACCTCTTATATGTCTGTATTTCAACCAGCTAATTGAAATAATAGTGGCATTTTTTAACACAGAACACCACTTCAACTTTTGTTCTTTTTTTGGGACTTCAGGTTTTTTTTTTTTCCTGAAACAAGAAAATAAGAAAGGAAAATTCAGAAAGTATGAAAAAGGAAAATGAAGAGAGTGAACTTCTTTAGCAGGAAATACATGATAAGAATTATATATTATATAAAAATACTGTGTAAAAGTGTTATACAAAATAATAGCTGTATAAAGTTAACAGCCATATTTTTCAATTTCTTGATTTTGCTGCTTTGTGATGTGATTGTGTGTGTGTTAGGCAGATATCATTAGTGAGGAGGAGTGAAAATTTTCATCTTTGCTGCCAAGTGTCAGTGTAATGAAGAGGAGCTCCCACAAACACAGACTGGCTTAGGAGTTCCAAGTGGGGAAAAATAAAAAAAAAGTGGGATAAAGAAAGATGTGCAGAGAGTATCAGAGAAGGAATAAATGATGCTGGCAGCTTCAGCAGGGGACCGGCACGAGGACACAAGTGAGCTGTAGGACAGCAGAGCTCAGTACCACAGAATCAGAGAATTTGTGAGGAACTTTCCTGAGCAGTGACCAAGCACAGGAGCAGATTGCACAGAGAGGCTGAGGAGTCTCCCTCACTGGAGATATTCCAGAACTGCCCAGATTCAGTCCTGTGTTCATGGATGCTGCGCCCACTGAGGGCCCCTCTGAGTTCAGCTGCTGAAGGGGAAACTGGAATACGTTTGTCTGTGACAAAATCTGCGAGGCATCAGCAACATCCAAGAATAAATAAGATGAGAAGGTCTCCAGATGTCTGTGTTCTGTTTTTACTTAGTGTTTTGTAAAAGAGTAACCGGGAGTTGGAATTATCAGGGACTTTCATAGTAAAGGGAAATCTGAGAAATTTAGAATCACTGCATATTTCTGTAAGGATTCAGGGAATAGTGGAGTAGGTTATCCTAGACCTTAGTTAATAAACAGTTGCAGATGAAAGTACAAAATCAAAATACAGATCAGTAATTAAAAAATTTGCTTTTCCATTCTCAGAGGAAGTGGGAAGGACTGCTGCAGTTCACATGACAGACGCTTGCCCTTGAGGCTAAAAACTGCATCCATCACCATGAGGGCACTATCCTAATCTTCACCCTACTAAAATGTTGGATTAATATTGGGTTAAGAAGGCCATCAAAACTGTAATAGCTCTTACCCTGGTAGAAGATACATACACACACACACAAAATATAAAAAACCCCAAAAACTGCTAGCTGGTGTTGTGTTGTGAGGGGGAAAAATAGAAAAAAGAGACAATTTTTTTGGAATTGTGGCTTTGATTTAGAGACTGGACAGAGGATTGAGGATTTTTTTTTTCTTTTCTTTATCATAAACCAGAATCATGTGTTCATTTTCTCCACTTGTGGTACACAAGTAGCACAAGCCTCTCTTTGTAATTCACGGCCTCTCATTTTAACTCATAATGTGTCTCCAATAGTGAGATGCACAGAGGTCAGTCTGAACTCTCTATCCCTCTTATCTTTTGATTACCTACATTCCCCTTCCCTCTTTAAACAAACCATTGCTCAGATATGATAAATAACAGCTCTCCATACCTATAAACTTTTGACTCTAAGAAGACCCCATCTGGGTCTGTTTAGCAACGTTGCTTCTCTGGTTGTAAGGTCTGCTAATAATTTGGACTAGGAATGTAAGCAGATAGACAAGAGAGGTTATATTTTGTCTGTAAAGCTTACATACATAGGATAAAACATATTGAGAACATAGAACTTTGGGGAATAAAATGATTCTGAGATAAAAACCAAATGTTTCATAGCTCTAGTCTCCTGCGTGCCAGTAATCAGCCCTATTCACTAGCTGTGGATTCAAAAGATGGATTAAGGTTTGGACCACTTTGCCACTGAGCATTTATAGACCATTTAATCCAAAGTGTCTTGGAGTTCCAGTTGGAGAGGCTGGAAACTCTGGAAATAAGAGTGTTATCACAGTTCACAAAGCCTCAGTCTTCTCCTGGTGTGTTTCATCCTGGGACTGAACCCTGGCCCCCTGAAATGTTCTGAAAGGTCAGGATATAGCAATCATCTTGTGGTGAGTCCTCTGAGGTTATGAGTGCTGCCCATGCCAGTTAATTTCAGCTGTGTTCATTCACACAGTGTCAACACAAGTCCCAAAACATCCATCAGTGGAAAAGTCAGTTTTGTCAAGATCAAAAATTATCTTCGCAACAAAATTCCTCAGAGCATTCTTATGAAGGGAAAAGATTGAGATTTAAGTCACTGTTTCCAATCAAAGGGAGCTGAACCCATTGAGGTAGACATGAAATGTGTCTGTTCTCTTTGTTGAAGAGCAAAAGAAAATTCCCTAAAATTTAATCTCATCATTTCACAGACAGAAATTTCCTCTTTCTGGCAGACCTGCTAATAGTTTGCTTTCACACTGGACAGCTGGCAGTCATCAGTGGCAATTAAATCACAATTAGAGCAGACACAATTTCTGAATTCTGCAAAAATCTTTTCTTTTTTAATTTTTTCTTTTTTTTTTTGGTAAATGCTCCTTTATCTCAGGAAAACAATAAATAGAAGGAACAGCTTTCAGCTTTTAATATATGATCTCTCCATAAGATCAAAATAATTAACATCACCAGACAACAGCCCATCATGTCTAAATAATAATCACATACAAATGTATTAAGGAAAATAGTTTGAAATGTGATCCAGTGATCACTGGCCTCATCTTTCCAAGACAATTTGGAAATATAACAAAGATTTTCTATTTGTTTTTTAAGTCACAGTGCATTTGTAAGTCTGATGGCACAAAATGTTGTGTGCTGCGTTTCTGAATGGTCATATTTTATTTTTTCGTAAATTGGACAGGAAATAACTTTTATTTATTTAATTTTTTCCATATAGGACTGTCCTGGGGTTGAGCAGGACCTGGACATGATGTAACCTGACTAAGTGCTCATAGGCCTAGTGCCAGTGGGGGACAGAACACTACCAAAAAACCTACATAGTTTATCAGAAAAGATAGATATTTTCAAAGACAAGGGCAAGAGAGCTTTAGCAATAATGAGAAGAAAATGGCCTAGCCCTGAGATACTGAAGACAAATAAACAACAGCATTTTGTGAGTGGTTTGCTGACATCTACAAGACTGAAGACCCTGCCAACCTGAAACACACCTGTACCTCTAATTCCTGTGATGGGAGAAGAGAGCCCCTGACACTTGCCCGGCTTCCTTGTGTGCCCTTGGTGTTGCCCATGGTTAATGAGGATGAAGATGGTTTAGAAGATTGAAGAAGGTCACTGTGTACAACATCTTTTATTTAGTCTAAAATTAAGGGTTCTGCTGTAGATGCAAAAACATTCAGAATGAGAAAAATACATTTTTAAGGGAAGTTTTTGCCATAGAGATCATGGTAGGATATGAGATCAACTAGAGTAAGATGCAGAAGTTAAAAAGAAGAGAAATTTCCATATAGACTTAAGGGAAAATTTATGTTCAATTAGATTAATTTTTATTTTTTTTTTCAACAGGAAAAGATGTCATAGGTACTAAACAGACAAGGAAGTCAGCACAATATGGAAAAACCCAGAGACAGTATCTGGGTACATGCCAGTATCAAAAGAAGCACAGAAACAAATAAATGGGGAATGAAGAGTTTGGGGTCTGAGCAGAGCTTTTGGGAAGTGGGTAAATGTTGTCTGTGAAGGTACAAATAAAATGGCAGTGAAAAGTCTGGAGTTTTGTCCAAACCTCAAATATTACTGTGCTTTGCAATAACATCTCTGTGTGAAAAATATCTGCCTAAAGAAGACAGCATTAAAATTAGGAGATAAACTAATAGTGAATCAAGTTCAGGATTTGCCAAATTCAGGATTTTCTAATGACATAAACTAGATTATAAATTATGATCTTGGGTTTTTTTAATCAGAACATGATGATCAGTGCAATCTGTTCAATGTGAAATAAAAATAATCTTTTCATTTACTAGCATCAACATTATGAAAAGATTCAGAATATTTTGATATAATGATGCCCATAAACCTATATAATATGCTATATTGCCTTTATGAAGAAAAGATTGTCTTTCTGTCTGAAACTCAGAGACAGCAGACAGGAATGTTGTGCAATTGCTTAACAACAGCTTCCAGCAGGATTGCTCTACAGCTGTGGTGGTTTCAAGAAATTAGGGCTGCAAGCCTTTTGGAAGGGGATTTGGCTTTTTATTACACCAGTATATGTATTTAGAGGCGGGAAAATGGCAGCTTTTAATTGTGAAAGACCTGCTTTATGCATGGGGAGTTTGTATGATAGCCTGCTTGTTTTATTTTAATAGTTAAATAAAGGTTAAAAAGGTTTAAGGTTTTACCATAAAAAAATGTAACAGGTTATGAGAAAAATCCAACATATGCCAGGTGTTCAGGATTTCTGCTCTTTGGTTTGTATGTTCAGGAAACCCAAACCAAATATTTGTATTACAAGATTTCAATTTTCCCAAGAACTATCTTCACTTCTGCCAACAGATGGGAGCAGAGTCAAGGAAATAGCTGCTGGTGTTAGCATATTGTACAGGGCACTAAGACATCCTTCATAGAACTGCAAAAAGAAGATAAAACACTATATTAAGAGTGTGAGGGAGAAATCTCCTAAACAAATTCTTAAAATATGGGTGTCAATCAGAGAAAATATGCAAAACAATGCTTAATTTCTTCAACATAGTCTGGTTTTTGACCTAAGCCTTCTAAATTGTGTCTCGTGTTGTCAGTCTCCAATCACCTTATCGAGCAGTGTGAAGGAGGAGGAAAGCACAGAAGTCTCCATCTGCCACTGAAAAGATGATTCAGGAGCACAGAGTGGCCATCAAGGTCACCCAATCTGACTTCCTCCAACAATGACCAGAGAGGAAATGACCTTGTGTTAAAAGCTTTTAATTACAGTAAACCAAACCACTTATTACTCTTTTCAGGTGGATGCATTTTCTGTTACATCTCTCAGAATGATGATTGCTGTCTAGTCTAAATGAGAATTTGAGGAAACACATGTTTATAGATAGCTTCTATTACTAGAAGATTTGCAAGCTCTGCTGCATCTTTGAAGAAAAATGTATTTTTTTGGCTAGGCACAGAGCAGAACACCAGAGCCTTCAATATGCTCACACAGATTTAACTGCCCTATGTTTTAATTCTTTGATCAATGTCTATTCCCATTTCCAGTGCCCTAAGGTTTGGAACATTCTCCTGCATTTGGAACACCTCCTGTGGTACCTGCATCTCTCCACTGACTACAGAGAGAGGGTAGTCAGGTGCACACCTAATTTAGACATCCCAAATACCTGATAGCATGTGACTGGGTTGCAAGCATGTACTCTTGACTAAAGAATTGATAAAGATTTTATCAGAATGTATCTGGGGAATAATTTAAATTATTTTCTTTTCAGAAGCCGAGAAAATTTAAAATCACTTATATAGTCCATTTGTCTTAAAATTGCCATGTCTAAACAGGAACAAAAAGTAGAAATTTCAGGACTGTGTGATCTGACACATGCTTAACTATTTAATTCCTTTGTGAAATTGCAAACTTGAATAAATTCCTATCAATTTTATTAACAAATCTAACACATTCCCTCAAAATATTTTGATTTACTTGAATTGAAAACTCCTGGTGAAAAGTATTTAATATTTAAGTATGTCCCTGTCAGAAGTCACTCAAATGTCTGTTAATATCGATGTGAAAGGACTTATGTCAGCACTAGATTACAGTAATGCATCACAAATTTGTTCCAACACTGATGAGTTTCCAGTGATAGACAGAAATAAGTCACACCCCTGGTACATCATGAAGCTGTGCAGTGGGTTGGTCACCTGTTTGAGGAAGAGGACAGGGCACCAGAATTATCCCCTTCACTCCTGCAGGAAAGCACTTGGGAAGATCATGGCCACAAGCAGTGACCAGAATTTCCACTTTGCCTTCTTGCACCAGATGATCTTGACTGAGCAAAGTATATAATGTAGGAAGAGGTGAAGATGTCTAAACTTTAGGTCACCATCATGGACCATTGCCCTTTTTTTACTCCTATCATTGAGCAAGAGTGCCAGTGATCTGTCCTTACCTCTCAGAATGGATACACTGACTCTTAACTTTTGTTCCCAGAACAAAAGTCTGGAATTATTAATATGAAAATCAATTTTTATTAGCAACTACTGAAATTATATTCCTATTTCATTAGCATATAGTTTTATGAATATGTCAGAAAAAAAAGCCCTTCTTCCAGTTAATGATTTCTGTTCCATGTGCTCTTAATATAAAACTTCCAAATCTCATTAGCAGAACCAGCCATTGAAATGCACAATGTTAATAAAGCACAATGGAAAACTGCTGATACAGTAAATTTGGAGTACAAATGTAGTAACTTTTATAATCACAGTGGAAAATTTAGTACTGATGGTGTATACTATTACCTGGACTAATAGGGAAAATACCTCGGCAGATTAAAGTGTATAGGAATATACCTTCTATTCTGTGAGTTGAGGAAATCCAATAATTTGGTGGATCTCTTAGAGACTGAGATTTGATTAGACTTTTGCAGAAATCCACTACTCAGGTGTGGTCTTTTGTATCACAGACATGATCCTGTCAATCCTTTAAGCATATTTTGGGTTTTTTCCAAGTATGTTATCTAGGATTTTAGGTATAAGATACTTTGTTCCATAGCTTGATTTGTAATCCAAGATTTATCTGGTAATCAGGGGGATTTAACCTCTTTTCAAAAGCCGAAGTCCATGAGCAGAGCTAGTTAATCTGTTTACACAAATATATATTAGCCATATGCACAACTCTTTGGATTGCTTCCCATACTATTCCCTGGGTACCAGCAAGGAAAACAGTTTTGGTAAGATTACTGAGACAGGACATAAATAGAAGCTGGGGTGGAAATTAACTTGTGCAGTTGGGCAAATAAAAGTAGGTAAAAACAAACAAATAAAACTAGACCTAAACACCTGGATGCCTACATGTCAGTTTGCTGACCAAAATTTTTGCCATACCAAAAATCAGACTTTAGCCAAGGCTGGCAGCGTTTTTAGTTCTTAGTGCCTCAAGGTCCATTTGCCTGCCTTAATGTGGGCTGGGTGATTCTCAGATTTTGGATTCCACCATCACTGGCCAGGCTCTCAGCCCAGACACCCCTGGTCCTGTCAGCTTTCTCCCAGCTGGAAATGAGCAGGCAGAGCCCATCACGAAGATAACTGGAATAAGGGAGGATGAACACCACATTCTTCCATGTCTGAAACCTGGTTTGGCTGAAGATAATCCTGGTTTGCTATCACCTTTTATTTTTTCACAGACACATCTGTGTGAATTGTCAGTACAAAAGTTTTCTATGGCATATTATGTGAGCTGCAAAACAGCAGAGCTCTTCCACGTTTAGTGATGACTCATTGTAACCTGTATGGTCTTGTTGGACATTTGGAAATGGTAATTTTCATAGCTGTGCCACAGTTTTTGCTAAGCCTTCCACAAAACTCCAGCACAGAGTTAATAAAATCACTGAGTGATGAGCGCTTTGGGATATTGCTGAATCAAGGCTGAAAAAGAGAGCCCAGTGAGAACCTTACATCTCATCTCTTTTTATTCTGGGGGAGGGTAATGCTGTGTGTGGCAGTAGTTCAGTTGTAATTAAACAGGAACAGATATATTATTTCCTTCAGTGAAGTACAGAACCACTTCTTGCTAGTACTGCTAATTAGACGGTAGAGAAGGTATCATGAAAAAATAATGACCACTTTGCCAGTCCCTAGTTTCCTGGGCTGGGGACAGGGAGCAGGAGATTGCAAACACCATTAAGATATTTAACTCATTTTGCATTTTGAAACCAGAGCAAGAAAAATGCTGTTTGCATGCAAGGGCCCATATTTTCAAAGCAACGGCATGACACTTATGTGGATTTCACTTGAAGTCAAGGATTTCTGGATTTCAAAACTGAGAAATCTACCTGATAATATTTGCTTTTAAAGCTGGAAAAGTGGCTGGTGATGTTTCCTAAAAGCAAGCTTCTAAGGAACCCAAAAAGATCTGTGAAAATTCCTTTTATACTGATTAAACAGCAATTACCTCCATAATCATGTTGTGTAGCAGAGTCTTGGCTCAGAACATGAGCATACCTCATCAGCTCTCCTGTCCTGCATCATGCCTTGAACAAGTGTTTTTCTGATTAATGGATTTATTTTTTTTCCAGGTGGAATAATGATAGCATTGCCTTTCTGACTCTGACAAAGTGGGGTTATCCCTGGTGAAGTCACACAGAAAAGGCAGCAATATTTTAAATTTGAAACACAAATTTTTCTAGGGTTACCTGACAGGGCCCTGCGTTTCATATAATCACAGAAGAGTTTGGGTTGGAAAGGACCATAAAGTCTACTTGGCCATGGGCACAAACAATTTCCCAGGCTGCTCCAAGCCCTGTCCAACCTGACCTTGGAAAATTCCAGGGATCCAGGGCAGCCACAGCTGCTCTGGGAAACACATATTTGTCACCTTCCTTCTCAAAACTTTCTTGGGCATAATTGTGTGCATCCTGCTCTAGGTGAACCTGCTGTAGCAAAGGGATTGGACTAGGTGATCTCCACCCTTCCAAGCCAAACCATTCCATGATTCTGTGGTTCTGTGACATCTTCAGGATGAGTCTGTGGATCTCCATCAGGATTTGGAACCACCTCTGGAACCAGAAGCCTGATGGTGGGAGCTAAACACACCAAGGTTACTAAACTCAGCGAGACAAAAATTCTATCAACTAAAAAATCAATGTATGTGTTCTGAAACTTTGCTCTACCCAACGGTTGAAAACATTCTTGCTGGCCTGAGATATCCCAGGTCTCTTTGTAAAATACATTTTCCCACTCAGTGAGGAGAAGCCCCAGTGAAACAGAGCATGGCAGCTATATTTGCATTGCAGCTGTACTGATAGAGAGTGAAAGGGGCAGAAAGAGAATAACAGAGCAATTTTCTCTCCTGAAAAATCCCAGGGCAATTTAACTTTGCAAGTATACTTCCTTACCCTACCCACTCTTGCAAAAACCACATAGGGAATAAGTTCTTTCCTGTGAAAAAGGACAGATCTTCCATGGTGACAAGTAGTTGGAACCCTAGTTTTTTGCTCCAGCTGCAAAAACATTTCTAACTACTATTAAATACTTTACTTTTTTTTTTTTCCCCTCCTGGCTGTTTGCTTGAGTTTTCCTTCCTCTGTGCCCTTGCATTCCCTTGAGGTTCTCACATGCTATGAATCATTGTCCTTCATCAAATGAATGCTTTATTATCTTAATTCTCAGTCTGTTATTTTGACAACTTTTCTTTTAATTTTTTTTTTTGTTTTCATACTTTTCTGTGATTTGTCCTGTTTGCTTCTATAAATGAATCTATAGTACCTGGGATCCTTCCAACAGAAATCAACAATTGGTGCCACAAGCACTATTAAAGCTTTTCAGATGCTGAGAATTTTTCCTTTCCTGCTTTCTGTTTTTAAATATAGGATGAAGAGGTTATTTATTATTTAAGGTACGATTTGTTTTATTACCCTTCATTACTCCCAACAATGGTAGATGAAGGCTGCAATGCTGGGAAGCCCCAGCATCTTCCTGGAGTACCTATCCTTTTACCATGCATTATAAATTAGATAATGAATTACTAAAGAACCAATTTGTGTTTTTCTGAACAAGGTAGACCCTGGTGACTCTGCTGATACTCCTAATGTTCTCTTTAAAGACCAAAATGCTGATATGGCTGGGAAAGATTTTCAATAACTCTGCAGCATGCAAACTACGGAAAAGTGACCTCCAGGTCCAAGATAAGCACAGCACGGCTCCTGCAGAGTCAGACAGAAAATGAAACCTTTTTGTCTCATCTGCCTTCAAAACCCAGAAGATTCCCATTTTAATAGTTATATTTTATTTATAGAGCAGCTGCCTACAGGGCTAACCCTGGGTATACTGGACACTTGGTGGAAGAATTCCTTCATCTTTTTTCCTTTCACTTCAGTAGGCTTTCAATCTTCCTTTGCTTGCCCCCTCAACTTTTCTCCCTCAGATCCCACCTCTTCATCACATGTTCTCCAGCCCAGAATTCCCTCAAACCATACCCCAGTTTTAGGAAGGAAGTCCTTTTTTGAGCAAAAATAGTAACTTTTAATGTGACAGTAGTTATTAAAAATGCTGAAAATTATGATGGTGGCTTTTCTTTCTCAAAGGATTGGTTTTCAAGGAACAAATTTGGAGCTCCAGTTCCCAGTTTTTGAAGTGCTCTTTGGCATGCAATGTGTTTTTGGGGAAGTGTAAGCTGTGGTATATATATATATATATATACACAAATATATATAGATTCACCCCTAGACTCATCACATGTCCCTTCCAAAATTCCAATACCTCACTGAATCCTGTGGATACCCCAGGCTTCTCCTGTTCTCTGCAGTGAAAAATGTAGGTATCTGCTTAGGATATTTTACTCAGTGCTGAATTCTGATTCAATTCCTGCAAATATGGTTTCAGTTCCATATTAATAGGCCCTAATGGACAAACTTCTCTCTATTTCTTCAGCAGGTAGGATGAGCCTTCCTCCAAGGCACCATTTTCTGTCAGCCAGTTGGAGACAACTTCCATTCCCATTACACTGTCCAGGAAAAAAAAATGCACTACAACTTTTCCTTTGCATATCGTAGTTAGAAGCAACAGGAAAAAAAAACAACAAAAAAAAAAGAAAATCAAAAATCTGAATCTTCCGCTATATTTAGCTACTTTTGTTCCGTGGTATTATTATTCATAAGGCTTTCTTAAATGGGAAATTAATAAAAAAATAATACATTGCACTTTTTCTGTCATAGAGATATGTGAAGAGCTAGGTGGAACACCTCCAGCCTGAAAACCTCACTATTTAGTGCACTTCATTTTAATACCGATTCTCTCCAGAAATTCTTGCTGTAATTAATTCGAGCCATCTAAATCTAAAGCACACTAATTAGGCAGCCAACAAAAGGGAAAGTCTACCCTTCCAGGAAATTGGAGCCTTAAATATAGCTCTCATCATTTAACTATTTGGATTTTAAAGGGAAGAAAGGTATTTTGAGGCAGAAGCTTCCTGGGCTGTAGAGATACATGAGCTCAGGCACTCACTATCAAACAGGATAAAACTCTGTATCAGTCTGTGTGAATAATGTGATTTCTATTACATTTTTACCTTTTTTCAGCTAGAAATTTCAAGTCATATTATAGAAGGTTCAGAACTTACAGAACAATCTGCTTTTCTTACATAAGACTCATGAATTGAAAAGTGTAGAGTTGGACTGGATATCTCAAATGTAAAAAAAAAAAAAAAAAAAGTCTAAAGAATACCTGCAGCTTCTGACAAGGGTTCACAAGAGTTATGATGTGCTCCCAAACTATCTGACAGACCTTTGCAGCACTGCATGTGGCCAACTAACTCCAAGAAATGAATTTCAGAAGACTGTGTAAGATAGCTTGTTTCATGGTCTTTGACAAAAAAGCAGCCTAGGAAATTTAATTTAATTTAATTACAAGTTTTCTCAAAAGAAATCATAGTTTCTTGTCTGATTATTTCTTTTTTATCCACTGATGGCCCAAAATAGAACCTGTGAGGACTCAAATTGAAATTAATGATGTTGCAGGCTCTCATTTACCCTGAATCAACACCTCTGAGGCAAAATGCCAGCTGGAGAATCTGCCCTATGAACACTTTAAATTGAAACTTTTTGCTTGTCCAAGAGGTAAGTGGAAAGATTTCTCCTTTCTCTTCCTTTTTGAGAAGAGTTGGACATTTGAGGAGCAATTTATAGGATTTTTTTTTTTTTTTCCCCTTTTCCTGTCTCCAGCTTCCAAATGCAGTCATTCCTTTAGAAAAACGCAAAAAGCTCCATGCTGCCTTAATATCAGCTTCTGGGTAGCTGGTCAAAAATCAAACTGGATTAATTAAAAAACTTGAAATGGAGGATGATGCATTGCCATTTTCCCCTCTCCCAATACCACAGTCATGTCACAATGAGATGAGAGAACATGGTCAGCAGGACACAAAGAAAACAACATTCAAAGATTCCTTCATTCAAACAAAGTTTGGAATTGAATTAACTGACACTTCAGATAACATACAGTTAAAAAGATACAGCTGACCTGCTCCCTAACGAGGCAATGTCAGGTTGGGCAAATATGTAATTTATGGTCTAATCTCCTCAAGTATTTTTCTCTTCCCACCATTCCCAAAGAAATCTACATACCAGTGTTATTCAATCTAATAGGCATTCAGTTTGAGGAGGCTGGTGTGAGATCTAATTACTCTGCTCACCTGATGGAGGCTACCACTGGAGGTGTCAGATTAGTGTCAAACTAGAAGAAATACAAGCAACTACCATTTTTAATGGCTTATTTTTTTTTTTCTACTCATCCTTTCAAGATTTGTAATGCTTGAAAATTTTAAGTCTTTATTATTATTATTAATTAGTTGATAATAACTATTTAGTACTTTTCTATTTGGGGAAATAGGTAGTAACAGGTGTAACAGTGGTTACATTGGATCCTCAGCAGTAGATATACAGTATTAGCATTATGTATTTTTAACATTCTGATTGAATGGCAGAAACGTGTGTGGGTGCCTGTCAAAGGCACAGTGCCTTGGGACACATACACTGCAGGTAAGCACCTCTTCTGTTTTCAGTTTCATAGATAAGTGTGCTGATTGCAGCTGGGCAGGGTTCATTTTCCTCCCAGTGGCTGGTGTGGGGCTGTGTTTTGGGTTTGTGCTGGTTGATAACACAGAGATGTTTTTGTTCTTGCTGAGCAGGGCTTGCACAGAGCCAAAGCCTTTGCTGCTTC
>NC_031799.1:3085261-3128643 GCF_001522545.3 Parus major | reverse complement strand
ACTGTTACATGTGATGGGTTCTGGCTCTCTGGAGGTGACTGAACACCTGCCTGCCCATGGCAAGCAGGGAATTAATTCCCTTTTTACCTCTGCTTGTGTGCAAGGCTTTTATTTTCCCTATTAAACTGTCTTTATACCAACCCATGTGTTTTCCAGCTTTTACCCTTCCAGTTCTCTCCCTGATCCTGCTAATGGGGGAGTGAGCAAATGGCTGCAAGGGGCTGGAGCCTGGGTGGGGTCAAGCCACAGCGGTCAAGAACCTTCATTTTAAAATGTGGTTTATAAAATTTTTCAATTTTAAATTTCTAAATTTTTAAAACCTTGGTCATTTTAAACCTTCTTCACATCACAAAACTCATCAGAAACACATGTAGGGCTGTCACCTCTGGTCTCTAATTTTGAAGGGCTACATTCTTAAAGTGGTTTTGATATTTATTTCTCTGAATTATTCTGAACTTCTCAAAAGAGAAGAGTCACACTATTACAAACTACTTATGTGTCTTTGAAATATTTCTTGATCATAACCATTATGGAAAAATCATCCAGAGCCCATGACATACCAGTGACAGTATAAAGTTTTTGATCTACTTGTGTGCTTTCCTGAGATAATTCCTGATATGCACAATGAACAAATGCCTGAGAGTCCTTTGAAATAATTTCAAATTCAGGTGTTATAATTTGACCTTATTATAACAAGTAATAATATAAATTGTAATCAAGTTGTCACTGTTAAAAAGCATCTATGGGATTTCCTGATGAGTTGCCCTAAAATCCTTATATGATAAAACTTAAAGAATTTTTTAATTATTATTTATTTTATTTTTATTTTTATTATTATTATTTCTTTTTAAATAAACATAAGTTTAAGGCAAAATGGCCACCAAATACCTCATTTTTAACTTGAAGGTGTACTTTTTATCTTTTCTCCCTTCCTTAAAGGAATCTAATAATATTAAAACTATCACAAACACTGTGTGTGAGGCAAAATAAAATTTTTGAACAATTATTTTATATATTAATAACACGTGTAAAGAGATAGTTTTGATAGGAAACCTTTTTGCAAGTACTTTTGTAGTCTTTGAGTATTTTTAACCTCTGCTTTTTTTGCCTACATGTTATCCTGTTGAAACCAGTTATTGCATTGCTATAAATTTCCATTTATGCCAATCTATGAGTTAGAAGACAGATATTCAGTGAAACAGAGTTGTATCAAGCTTCCAATTTCAACAGACCAAGAGAAGATGTGTCTAAAGATGAGATGATTGTAATAGTATTATTCAGTGACAAAGTCATGAGCCACTGGTTTAAAATCAATGATGAAATTTATATTGAAACAAATAATCTAGTAGATGATGATGGTAAATATGAGTTAATATTTCATACAAGGAAAATCTAAGTATATCCCATCACAGCTGTCAGAACAGAAATTTGGAATCTAATCGTGCCATTTGATTTTAACTTTTTCAACATTCTTTTGGCATTTCCTGCAGTTAGTCTCAGTTGGATCACCTGTTGTTCTTTTAAGTGATACAACTGCTTTCCTCCTCACTGAAGGAACCCATATGCTGTATAATCTGCTTCTCCCTGCTATGGTTCTATCTCAATTCTTATCTTAGAGAGTCAAGAGTCTCATACCCAGGTCTCTTTCTGGCAAGCTGACCTCAGGGAAAATTTTGGGACCATACAGGTTAGATTTGGGATTTATTAGGTTTGATTCTTGTGATGTCTACCTTGACTGACAAGTTTAAAATGTCAAAAAAATAAACAAAAGAAACAAAATCAACAAAAAAAATCTTGTTTTTAAATGTTTATGTAACTTTAAAAGCAACAAACAAATAACAACAATCTTGCCATCTGCTTCATACATTTAAAGAGATGATTTTTATAAAAAGAAAAAATTATAGAGGGAGAAAGATGGAAGAATAAAAGCCTTGAGGATTAAAGTTTATTCTCTGGTATGTATAGACTAAATTTAGTGTGAAATTATTGATCCTTAGTTTTATTTTTCAAATGGTTCAAGCACAATATGAGCTTTACCACAGATATTCCATGAGTGCCAAGTTTCCTATAAAATAGATAGAAGAATATTTGGATAAGATTTTGAAATTGGAATGCATAAACTGTTCAATGGACTTGCTCATTTCGCAGTTAATTTCCATCCAAATGTTTAAATCATGTAAACTTTTCTTAATAATTGAAATGCGAACACTTATCTGCTTAGATAAAATTTCTTGTTATTAAAAAATATGAAGAAATAATGCTGCATTGTAGGTTTCTGTTGAAAAACAACTTAAACGTTGGTAAATTCAGGAAAATAATAGGTTATAATTTGATTTTGGTAGCCAAACTATGAGTGCTAATGACATGATTACAGGTTGTATTTATGACAAGAATTAACAGAATATTTTGAAAACAACTCAGAAAATTAATATTTTGTAAGATTATTTCTATTCATTTGAACAATTAAATCAAAATCAGCTGATTGAAAAAGGGTACAAGGAAATACTAAGGATAAAATTTTAAGCTGTTATATATTTTCTTTCAACCTTTTTGTAAATGTTTCAATAAAAAGGTAAATTATGATTCATTTCAACACACAAATTTTCTTTAAATGTTTCTCAAACCATATTGTTTAGCTCAGTCAACATATCAGCTGAAAACACTATTGACAATCAGTTTTTGTTTTCAAGCAACTGATGGACTACTGAAAAGAAACATCCTTCAAAAATAAGACTTTCTTTGAAAGAAAGGCTGCATAATAGTTCACCTACAAATGGCAGGACAACAATTAAAGAAATAATATTAGAATTTTAATGATTTGAATATTTTAAGCCAGAAGAAGTATACCTGCTTTTTCCTTTATGGAATATTTTAGCTAAACCTTTGTCTTTGGATCAGTGAAGGGATCTGCACTGTTGTACTCAGAGCTGAACTAATCACTCTGGCCACAGAAGAAAAGGTGGTCATCTCCCCTTTTTTTGACAAACATGTACATAACCTCTTAGAAAGAATATTTTGGTACCTGTAAACCATCAAAAATCCTTGAGAGTACTTTTTCTGCCAATTTAATTCAGCTTCTAAATAATAATAATAATAATAATAATAATAATAATAATAATAATAATAATAATAATAATAATAATAATAATAATAATAGTTATTGTTATCGTTATTGTTATTGTTATTGTTATCATTATCATTATTATTGTTATTATCGTTACTATTATTATTATTATTATTATTATTATTGTTACTATTATTATTATATTTTATTTTATTTTTAGTGCCAGAAGCTAAACCTGGCCACAGAAGTTCATTCTTTATAGAAAAGAAGTGTTTTAGCCTTCTGATGGAAGATTTGCAGCAACCTCTGTTGGTGGAGTCCAAGTGGGGTGCACATGGCCAGGAGAGTTAGAGAGAAATGTGAATGGAGCACGATGTGCTTTCTAATTCTCCTGTCTCTGGAAATGAATACCAAGGCATTATTGAAACATTTCATCTACCACATGCATGGATTTGTGAAGAACAAAAGTACTAATGAGGTGAAAAGGACATGGATGTTTCTGGAACAAATGACATGGAATAAGAAGGAATTGCAGAAATACATGAGTATCCAGCAAGTCTGGTAAGATTTTAACATATCATATATGTTATATTATACTTTTAACAAAATCCTGATTGTTTTAAACAACTTTTAAAAGAAACTAAACCAACAACAACAACAACAAAAAAATAATAAAAAATCACAACTTCTGCTTACATTTGATACTTTGATGATATCTAAGACTTGCCTAATATTTGCTGTTACTTAGACAAGACATTGAACTGGGTAACAATGATCATCAGAAACTCTACAGCTTCCTAAATCTCCTATCAATGGAAAGTGGTCTTGAAAGCAGCAGAAGGAATTGTGACCTCATAATCTGCAATTTTGCCCTTAAAAGGAGTAAAGTGTGGGACTGCTTCAAGGACAACAAATAAGAAACAGATTCCTCCAGCATGGCTTGATGTCCCTGACATTGAGGTTGTCCAAGACTACAGAAATTAAAAATAAATAAATAGATAAATAGATAGATAAATAAATTATATATATATAAATAATAATAAATAAATATTTTTTTTCCTAATTGAATATATATATATATATTCAATTAGGAAAAAATTTAAATCAATTATTAACTATTTATGTTTGTATCACCTGCATTAATTATACACATGATAGCCTGGAGATGCCAGAATTTATTTTCAGTCTTATGATAATTTGTCCCTGGCCAAACTTACATTCAGAAATATCCTTTTAAATTTAATCTTTAATGGTTGACCCAAAGGTGGAAACAGAAATTCCTCTTATTGTAAACCAAAAAAAGCATTTTATGAAGCTTTTGTCTAGTTTTCTCAGAGTTGCTCTAAATCTGTTACCATTCCCAGAGCTGAAGTGTGGTAACATAAAGTACAAATGTTCCTAGTCTGCTTCAGTGCAAAGTCAGATTGACTGGTTTAAATTCATAGTCTTTCTGATTTAAGAATTTACTAAGATGACCACACCAAAACTGATTAAAAGCAATCATTTGCTTTGTTACTCTGACTCAGCTGGGAAGATAGTAATGAACTAAAAATGACCAACAGCAGTCTTAAATCTCAACAGCTGTTTTTGTAGTGATCATGCATTTATGCCCCAATATCCTGGTGTTGAATATATTCTTAATGTCCTAAGACTGGTTTATCTCTCTCCTTACTGCCTAGTATATGTTATTAAAAATATCACATCAATTAATATTTATGCATGTACTGTTTTATAAAGACTATATGTACTGTTTTATAAAGACTCATAATCTGGCCAAAATGACACTCTCCCTTGTATGGATTACTGGGATATGTTCCCTGTCAGCACAGACTATAGGAAACAAACAATTTAAAATATTAGAAATTATTCAGTAATTCTTCTAACACAGGGCAGGCTACTTCATTTTAAATTCCCCACTATGAGCCAAATTCAACTTTATCACTCCAAAACTTGCAATATATCCATTATCTTCAGATTAAAGCTAAAAGCTTTTGATATGACAAGAAGGCAATTCATCCTGTTTATCATCTGACAGCTAATTCTCCTCCTCGTGCTGCAATAGTGGAGTACAAGTGTTCATTTTGTCACACTAGCTTTACCCTGCCTGAATTTCTTCCCTTAATGCATGTTTGTATTAATCTCCAGATTGTCTTCAAAGTAAGAAGGTGGATGTCCCTGCCAAAATTTTAGCACTTCTAAATAATTGATATAATCTCACTGGAGCTCAGAGAGAATTCTTAACCAATCCATCAATCTATTTTAAAGAGTGAGCACAGACTTGGGGAAGTGGGGGAAGCAGAGATGAAAGGTAATTACTTTCAGCAATAAAATGTCTAGCTAGAATTTCCATCCTTTAAATTTACAAATTTTCATTTTGCTCTAACTGCCTTTGTAGATGAACAGACCAGTTGTATGAGTCTTACATTTGCTGTTTATTTCTATCTCCTCTCCTTCAAATCTGCCCAGACATCATGCAGAAATGGTAAAAGGCAGATGTATGTTGGCCTTTGCAGCTGTAAACTTATTATCTGAATGATAATTTTGCTTGTGGATTACAGGACTTCTCTAAAATGCATCCATGGGTTCTCAATTAAAAATTGGGCTAAATATTGAAAGAACCAACTTTTATTTATTCATTAATTTATTCTGGTTTTGGTTTTCTTTAATGAAAAAAAAAGTCCTTAAAAAAACAGATATGTTTTTCTTAAGGAAACTAATTTCAGGCACTAAAGGAATCTTGTCACTTTTAGTATTTATTTAATTACCTGTGGCTTAGATACAGAGCAATATTATTTCCACCATCAATTTACCAGCTGCTACAAGATTAAATTCACATATTTTGATACAACACTAATTGGGGAACTATTGTCATCATCAAATGCACAGGGAAAGTTTATGGTGGGGAGGGACAGGACCATTTGTTCCTTCAGCTGGTTCAAACCTTATTGACATTGCTGCACCCAGCATCATGTTTGAGTTCACTCCTGAGCTTTCTGTGAAACACTGTAAGTTCAGCATTTCCTGAGTAGTGGCAGAGTCCAGATTTGGATCTGCATTAAAAAACAAAACTCAAAAAAAACAAAGCACTGTCAGGATGTAGGAGTGAGGCCTTGGGGATGCCTTCCACGTTGTTGCTGAGGGTCACTTCATCCCTAGAAACAGCTGATCCAGACAGAGGTGTTGTAACTTTGAAAACAGAGAAAAGTAGGATGCTTCCCCCAACATATATTAATTTTAGTTAATGACTTGAATGAAGAGACAATGACCAGAAATGTGGTACTCCCCAAAAACATCAGTCATTAGCTCCCCAACTTTTCTGTGACAAGTAAGGGAGAGAAAACTTTTAAAAGTCTGGGTGCAGTTCCTCTGAACATAGCAGGGCCCAGAGACCAGGCTTTCAAACAACACAATATTTTGGGGAACATCCAAAATATCCTTATAATGTGGGTGCGTTATGAAGGAAAATCTAATTAGGAGAAGAACTAATTAAGAACATGTTAAAGAAAAGCATTGGTGAAGCACAGGTACAGGTGGTCTGGAGAAGTTTGTGGCTCCCCAGGCTCTGGAAAGGTTCAAGTTGGATGGAGCTTGGAGAAACCTCTGGAAGTGGGGACAATGAGAAGAGGCTGCAGTGAGATGGTCTTTAAGGTCCCTTCCAATGTAAACTGTTCTATGATTTTATAATTCTCTGAATTGGACCAGCTGCATCTACTTTATGGCTATTTTATGAACTATGTTGAATAAGGATTAGTTCCTAAATCAGAGCCTGTGAGACAACAATCACTACCAGAGGATTAAAATGAGTGTAGTGTCAGACGTTCTCAACTTCTAATGTCATTACATGGATGATTATCCTGATGCTGAGATACAGCAGGAATCTCTCAAAATAAACAAGCAACCCTATTGTTTTCCAGTAGTGAGAGATGTGAGAAAACATGTACTAGTGAGCTAATAAGTCCATTCCTTTACTCAGAACAGGACCTGCTGCAAGCAATAGCAAAACCAAAACAAGTTCCAGGATCAATTTTACCCTGCTCTGATGCATGAGGAGGCATTGCAGGGGTTGTGGTCGATATCTCTGATACACTTACCCAGCCTGAGGCTTTACAGGATGAGAGTAACTGGCCTCAAGTTGTTCCAGGGAAGGTTTAGATTGGATATTGGGAAAAATGCTTCACTAAAACAGTTTTCAAGCCCTGGCACAGGGGGCCTGGGGTTGTGGTGTATGTTCAAAAGGCACATTCGTGGCACTTTGGGATATGGTTTAGGGGTCAACACAGTGGTGCTGAGTTAACAGAAGGGCTCGAGGATCTTGGAGGTATTTTTCCAACCTTCATGATTGTGTGTTACACTAATCCTGCTGGAGCAAACTGCTCTGGCTTCAGGCATTCCTGAGGTGTCTGTAACAGAGCTCTAGCAATCCTAGGATTTGTGTACTTCACATAAAATCCTTTGGGTAATTTCCATCTTAAAGGACATCTTCTCCTTATTTTCCTCTCCTCTAAATCTTACTTATAAGCAAAGATAGTAAGTCCTTATTTGAAGGTTTTATTTTTAATGACCTGTTTTTTCATCTGAGTGTAACAATGGAGGATGATTGAAGAGCTGAGACCCAAAGACTCTTCAATTTTACAAATTGGTTTAATTTGATGAAGAAGGAATGCTACATTTTGTTAAATTATATTATGATAAAGAGGAGCTGGTAGCTTCTCAGCATGAATCTGAAAGCAAATTATTTCCACAAAAAAAGGACGATGTATTTAACCAGACAAGTAATTATGTTGTGGTGCTACTATCTCCCCTGCTTCAGATTAGAAAAAGAATTCAATTATCACTCCATTAGATCAAAAAATAATTTTAGTGATACATTCAAATTGAATTCATTTATTCCTAAGCATGCTCTGGATTAACCTTCATGCATTTGGCTGATTAGAATCTTCAGTCAATACTGTTATTCAAAAAATCTACATTAACTTGCTACAATTTGTATTTTATGTTAACATGTCCTGTTATTGATTTTTCTGATGCATTATACCATAATCATATTTAATTTTCCAGGTCAGATAAGTGGGTTTCTCACACAGTTTAATAAAATTTGTTTTTTTCCTGTTATCTTGCCTCCTTACCCCACTTTCCAGGTAACAATTACATTTCCATGACAGTCTGAAGGTGCTGTAAAAGTGTAAGTCCAGAGGCAAAGTCTTCTAGAGGAAATTTTATTCTTGTTTTATAAATCTGTGATTTTCTTGACTTTTGCATTTTACATTTTGGCTCATATTTTATGTGATTCCCAGTCTGCTTCCTCCTCTGTCACAACCTGGTCCAGCAGACTAAAGTCCTGCATAAGGATAAAACTTTAGCAAAGCAGAAATAAGAGTAAGGTGGTGTTGCAAGTTTGGTTCCATATATATTATGTGCAGGTGTAAGAGGTTGACTGTGACAAGTTTCCACACTGCCCAGGGAGGCATTTGAATGCTTTCTTAGCAAATCAGTCCTGACAACTTTTTTTCCTTAAAATCATTGTGTCTAGCACTTCAGCACACACAATATCCCCAATACTCCAAAAGTTTTAAGTGAAACTTTCCATCAACAGGTCAAGGAGCTTGTCCAGGCCTTTCAGAATTCTTAAAGATAAGCTTTATGACCTCTTTTTTTTTTTCCTTTTAAATTTAATATCATAGATGATACAGTGCTTCGAAGCAGAATGAAGAGGCAGGAGGAATACAAGAGGGAGAAGTCTCATGATCACTGCCCCTTGGTTCTCATGGGGTACATCAACTTAGCAGGTGTGTGCTGGAAACAAAGCACAGCAGAGAACCAAGAGGTTCCTGAGATGTGTGAAGACCTCTCTGACTCAGCTGGTGAGTGAGACAACCAGAGGAGGAGCCTCACTGGAGGTTCTGATGGTGAAAAGAGGAGGTGCTGGTGGGAGACGTGGTGGCTGAGGACTGCCTTGGGCTCCTTGACCACAAAAGGAGTTTCCCATTCCCAGAGAAGTAAGGAGACAGGTGGGCAGAGATGACCCTTGGGCTTCTGGAGGGTGGAATTTGGCTGGTTTAGGAGTCTAATTGACAGATTCCCCTGGAAGACAGTCTTGGTGGAAAACGAAATCCAGGAAGGCTGGGTGTACCTCAGGAAGGAAAACAGAAGTCCAAGATCAGTCAGTCCTCACGTGCCAAAAGATTAGCAACTGGGGAAGGGGATTTGCCTGTCCAAACAGAGAGTGTTGGCTGAAACTTGAGGGAAACAAGGAGAGTTGTACCTCCCCTGGAAGCCCAGGTGGAGCTCAGGAAATATTCTTCACGAGAAAGGGTTTTCAAGGACTGGAACACGCTGCCCAGGGAAGTGGTGGAGTCACCATCCTTGGAGATATATGAGATTTGTAGATACAACACCTAAAGGCATTGGTTAGGGATGGGCTTGGCAGTGTTGCAGTAACAGCTGGACTCGATGATCTTAAAGCTTTTTTCCAACCTAAATGATTCTATGATTCTATGATAATATTCTCACCTCAGTAGATAAGTTTAATGTATTCTATCATCCTTATACGAGAGAGCATGAAATCTTGTGCATTTTTAATTACAGAATAGATGTGGGCACTAAACGCTTCAGAGAGGAGTAAAAATTTTATTTTCTATAATTTTTAAGGGTTACATATGGCTGCATGCCCCAAAATTGCTAAAATCTTTCCGAGTTACTTTACCACTATGCACTGAAATTGTTCCTGTGGTGTTTTAAATTACCTCACCCATTTACCGTAGTTCAAAAATCAATATAACTCAGAAGCTACGACTGTTTTCTGTTTTGTTCTTTGTCGGCATTTGTTACCTTCTATTTCTATTTATTTCATTCTGTACCACAGAACTTAGGAGTCTGATAGAGTTTTAGTAAAACAATCAACATCTTTGATAGCTGAATTTTGCTTCTGACTAATTCTAACACTGAAAACTCTTAGTTAATTTATGCTAATTTATTTTCCCATCCAGTTAAAGTCCTCATCTATTGTATTCATAATTTCTCTCTGATTTGGACTAATGGCCTACTAGAAAGAAATTTTATGAAGTACTGTTCAGCATTTATTTTCCCTATTTAAAGTCCTTAGGAAAAAACCCCCACACTTAATGATGATTTCTATCAGAAATAGAAAATAGTCTTTTTTTACAGTGCCTTACCACATAAGAGAAGACCTCAGCCTTTGCCTGTTACACAGAGCACACTGTAACATAATTTTATGTGTGCTTTAAGAAAAATCTCCTCTTGTTTTCTAGCTCCACTTCATGGCTTGAAAGCTATCTTTACTAAAAGATAAGTAGCAAGTTCAATCAGTTCACTGAAGCAGTGGATTTTTCTGAGGTGTCACTCACAAACCATCTACCAGCTTTATCCCTTCTGTTCTTGTTACAGACCAAATGCAACATCCCACTCAAAAGCAAAGCATACCAACATATAAAAATGTTAATTTCATCAATGTGGTCTCTTCAATAAGCTTTCTACCTCAGCCTCCTTAAAAAATATTCCTTTGTTTCTGAATTTGAAGATTGTACTCATTTATTCTTATTTTTAATTCTCCTGAATTTCCCTTTATTAGTGCCTTGTTTTCCTACTGTTGCTTTGGCAATCTTCTCGCATCTTCATATAGGGAGAATTTGCCTGTGTGGAGGCAAGCTTTGTTTGCCCCAGGAGCTGTCAGGTTCAAAATTTTTGCTATAATTTGGCATCAACATAGCTTGGCTGTAGCATTTTACACCTTTCCCAGACTTTGCACACAACAATAAATGATCCCTAGAAGAGGGCAAGCTGGACTTTTCTAATCTCTACCTAAGTCCTCTAGGCCTGCTCTAACCCATAGATATTCACAATAGAATGAGATTGTCTATCATCATCCATTAACTTGCCAATTTTCATTAAAAAAAAAAAAAGAAGAAGAAGAAAATATTATTCATCTGCCACAGGTTGCCCAGAGAAGCTGTGGCTGCTCTGTCCTTGGAAGTGTTCAAGCCCAGGCTGGATGAGGCTTGGAAGAACCTGGTCTGGTGGAAGGTGTCTGTGCCCATGCAGGGAGGTGAAATGAGATGAGCTTCACAATCCCTCCCAAAACAAACCATTTTGCAACTCTGATTCTGTAACACTTAAAACCTGCAAGGCACTAAAACTTGTCTCCAAGCAGCATAACTTCTGCCTTGCATCAACATTAGATTTTTGCTTTGCATTTACTGAATTTCTGGCTTGACACTTTGAAGAAAACATTCTACATGTGCAGTACATCACAGCAATTTTTCCTTTAGTGTTTGTATTGGCTTCCAGCTGCTAAGTGTAATGTAAAACAGGAGGAAACAGCCTCTTAAACTTCCTCTTTGTGATTCCTGTTCACCTATGTCATATGCTGGCTTAGTAAGGTAATTTATTTGAAGCTAAATTTCGCTGCTCAGTTTTACTACCTTATCCACCTCCAGTGTCTGAGCACTTTTATTTGTGTGTTAACATGTTGAGACTGAGCCATGTCAAAATCTACCAAGAATGGGTGGTGTATGGATGAGCAATTCACAGCTTTATTTGATCTGTTTCTATCAGACTCTGGCCACAGGTGATCTCTACGGCTGTGAGAAAAAAAAAGCCAAAATACAGATCCAAAAAACATAGGAACATATCAGTCAGAAAAGCCTTCTCAAGGCATTGGGGATTCTCAGAGTCATAGTAGGGCTTGGGTTTGAAGGGGCTTTGGGCATGGTCTCATCCCACCCCCCTTGCCATGGGCAGGGACACTCCTGGTTTATCCAAGCCCTGTCCAACCTGGCCTTGGACTCTTCCAGGGATGTGGCAGCCACAGCTTCTCTGGGCAACCTGTGCCAGGGCCTCACCACCCTCACAGAGAAGAATTTCTTCCTGGTATCTAATCCAAAATTATCCTCCTTCAGTTTAGGGCTGTTCCCCCTTGTCCTATCACCCCACACCCTTGTGAAAAGTTCCTCTCCAGCCTCCTCGTAGGCTCTTGTGTTGGAAAGTGCTATAAAATCCCCCTGGGCTGTTGGAAGAAAAGAGCAGCAGCAGAAAGAAGGGCAATGGAGGAGAAAGTACAAAGGGAAGGGTAAGAAGGGAGTGGAACAGTGTCTTGGAGACAAGAGAAGAGTTTCTGTCCCTGCTGCCAGCGTGGTGCAGCCACTCCACGAGCTCAAGCATGGTGGAAGTCGCTTTGGAAGAGCTGCCATTTGGAAGCCACGAGCAGCGTATGTTTCCTGATAGGAGCCTGTGGAGAAACATACTGAAAGCTGATCAGCTTTAATGTACACACAGACAAAAGGGAGAGGCAGCACCAGAGCTGCGTGCATGGGGAGAGGCGCTCTGCTGAAATTGTTACAAACCCCAAAAAGCGCTCTGGCTTGGTTCCCTCCTCACGTTTCGGGGTCTTTGACTCTGTGTCCTCAGCAAGTGGATCCCATGAGCTGTCCTAGAATGGTGAATTCTTTCTGTTCAAAGGAAAACCCAGGTTTTCTCCAGGGGCAGAAGAAACCTTTATTGAACTTTTCAGAATATTTTTTTTTAATTTATATAAAAAACCATATGTTAAAAAATTAAAATGAGAATGACCACCCGCGTATAATAGACAGAAAGTCCTTCTTAGTTTTGTGAGTTATTCCATGTTGTAAGTATTTTCCCTTATATGACTCAGGTTTTAGTGTGGTCTTTTTTCCTAGTAGTTTATTTCATAATTTCCCCTTTTTATGGGGTGGTGCTCTTTCATTTACTGGGTTCTGGTTTATCCTTTTTAAGACAAATCTTGGGAATTTTGTTTGTTAGTTTCTTTGTTTTGAGCTGGGCTGGGTTGGTTTTTATTTTGATTTTTTTTAAAAAAATTTCATTGGTTTGTTTTCCATTTTGTCATTTATTTCTTTTAGTGAAAGAGATACCACAATGCCATTATTTTAGTATTCCTGTAGAGTGTGTTGACTGCACAACACTGGCATCAAGTCACTGTATGATATGGAGAAAACTGCACAGGAATTACTACTATCCTTAGTAATTAAATGTCTTAATGTTTACATTTCAGAGTTCTTACTGGGGTGGGTATTTTTTCTTTTCCAAACAGGGAACATCCCCAGATCCCTTTCTTCAGAAAAGTACCCAAATCCAAAATGCTGAAATTTATTTGAAGGAGGGAAGAAAATTGTAACCATTGAGTTCAGCTCACACACAAAAAAAGGGGAGAATTTTGCATTCATTGAGCTAACCACTCTTCACTGCACTGTTTCATTTTAATCTAATGCCATTCCACCTCCTCTTTCTTTTGTCCTGGCAGAGTCAATTATAACCACAGATTGCTACATGGAATTGCTGCACTAGGGAAACTGTTAGCACCTAGCTGCTCTGGCACAAGATCACACTAAACAGCTTATTAAGATTCAGCCATCAGCTCTGATGAGTTGCATGCAGTAAAGGGCTGGGATTTACTTCCAACTCATTTAATTACAGAAATCAATGAATTCACAGAGCAAAGCCATGAACAGGAAGATCAACTCGACTTGGCCACCGTTTCATTTGAGATCTCAAGACGTTACAAGTGAGACAGCACTGAGAATCTGTTCAGTTTTGGAGGTTTGAAAAAATAAAACAATGGTAACACAGTTGCACATATCTCTACCCTGATATCAAAGTATTTTCAGTATTTCAAAAATAAATGAAATTGATCAAATTGTTTTTATCTTACAAATAATGGGCTATGTTATAAATAAGGGCACAAGGGTATTTAGCTTGTAACACGGGGATTCTCTCATAAATAAGGGCACTAGAATACTCTGGCAGAAAAGTATTTAAGAATTCTATACAACTGAAAATCCAATTGATTGTACTGGAAAGGCTTTTTTTACCTTTGAATAAATATCTACACACTCTCTTGCCTCTCTCCTCTAGAGCAGGTAAAGACAATGGTCAATTGAAGAACCTCACCCAACAGGGTAAAACCGAGAATCTGATCCAGCCTGCTTTGGTGAAGGGTAAAGTAGTAGTTATGGTATTTAAATTTTGTGAAATATACAAAGCTGAGGTAACCACGAGATATTTTCCTCAGTGCATCCAAAGTTGAAACAGCATGAAAGGATGAGTAAATGTTATAAAATAAACTGCAGGTTTTTTTAGGATCTTTCAGTGCATCGCTCTGTTTCCTGGCTGTCCCCTGTGAAAGCATGGCTTTTGTCACATGGTTTCACAATTTATTCATTAAACTTTAATATGTCATATGCCTTGCTTTCCTGGTATGCCATTACTGTGTGATGTTAACTACAAAACCAAATGCTAAACAGAGCTTTGGAGAGAACAAGCCCTGAGGAAAACGAAAAAAGAGAGCAAAGGAAAACATGAGCAGGTAGAACAGAACATGAAGGGGGAATAAGGACAAATTAGAGAATAAAAGTAACCACAATTTAAAAATGCAAACAGAAGTCCAAGATATGCTAATCAAAAAATGTCCTATTATGCAAATGTAACAGTAATTGCTGAGCATATGTATTTGAATCTCAAAAGGAGAGAAAAAAATATGTAACAGCTACTGATGCCATATTGTACATTTGAGTAATTTAAGATACTGATTTATATTTCTTTTGGAGGTTCCTTCTCTTTCTTTCTCCCACAAAGGGCATCCTTCCTGCATACAAATGAAAAGCTCCACAACACTTTGTCCAAGGTTAATAGTTTAGTGTTAAATTCTTTTTTTGTAAAGATTTAGCAAGTCAAATAGTTGCTGAGCTCTGTGGCGTGGAATTGAAGCATCAGGGCAGAAGTGGAAAGAAAATTATCTGAGTGAAATGAAGAAATTGAAAAGACAGTGATTAAAAGAAGGATTATGATAGAAAGTTAAATTAATTAGCTGGATGAAGAACTATAATAAGACAAAGACTCAGGTTTTTAATAAGGTATGCATTCATTAAGGTAACAGTGTTTTAATTAATTTAATATTATAATGAGAAGATAAAAAATAAAAAAGAAAAACAGGTTTTGGGGTCCTTTTTAAATGTGTGGTTTTGTTTGGTTTTTGGTTTGTTTTTTTGGGGGCTGGAAAAGTGCTGGGTGTTTTGGTTTATTTTTTCTTTTCATGGATAGGAGGAAGCCCTTGAAGGTAACATTAACTCTATGAAGACAATACCCACAGCCCATGGAACCACCTGTGTAGAGTTTGAACAGAATTTAACAAAGAAAAGCTATTTCTTTCTTCTTCTAATGCAATGTTAGTATTTGGGTGAGCCAGAATGGTCTCAGGAGACAATGGGGAAGAAAATGTCATTGCCCTAATAATCTGAAACCCTGGGCTCACTGAACTCATGCTGAAGAATTCTTGCCTAAAGAAAGGGTTAACTACCAGGATCAGGTTTCCTAGCCCAAAATCCAGCACAACCTAAATACTAAAACAGGACTGGTATGTTTTTCCTTCTGCCTGTACAGCAGCACAAAACATATGGGACCATCAAAAGTTCACAACATTTGGGGAAAATTTGGGGCAAAATGGCACATAATTTGCAGAGGAAGGATCACACGTAATAAATTCATATTCTGAACGTCATAATGAGAAATAAGCAGTTGTGATTATTTCCAACAGAAAATCTATTGCTGTGTTTCAAAAGCCTTGTAGAGAGACAAGAGAGAAAAGTACTTTTACCACTACAGATTATGATGGAGATAGCTAAAAGATTGATACTGCTCTGCAACTCCTGGGGTGATGCAGCTCCACATAGACATTGAGACAGAGATGCCTGATTGTGAAGGAGATGAGAGAATCTTTAGATAAATTAGGACATCCCTGTAGCATTGATGGAGACCAAAAAATGCCTTGCACTTTTAGGTTGGTGGATGGAAGCAGAGTGGAATATCCTGAAGTGCTGTACCTGGCACTGTACACCTTATATTTGAGCAACAACCCTCAAATAACCAGAGTGGCTGAGGGAACCACAACCCCTGCCTCACACACTGACACCTCCATCTGGGCTACTTAAACTGATGCAGGATTCTACACCTCAAGCATTGCATGTGAATGCATATTAAGTGACGACATATGAAACTGAGTTCATTTTTATGAACATTTACATGGTGGCTGAAGTCTGAAATGCAGCCCTGGCAGCTGGCCCTGAACAAAAATCCAGTGAATCAACAAAACACTGGCTACCACAATTTTCAGGAAGAAAAGTAGATCCAGGCTTCTCCCTGTGTGTTCTGCAATTAAATTTTGGTAACAGAATAAAGGAGAAAATTATAGCTAGACAACAATGGTTAGCAAGTGCATTCCATCTAGGAGGATCCCAATATGATCACACAACCAATATAAAAAACAAAATTATGGAAAACTTCTCTTAAAGTTATTTCAAGATTTTCATTTAAGGGATGATGTGAGAAGAATTTTCTGGGAGATAGCGGTAAAAAACCCAAAACACCTAAAGACTGAATTTGACAGGTTTGTCTGCCAAGTTATTGTCTCCACCTAATTCTTTAAAGTGATTGCCCTCGTGTTATCTGGTTATCTCTCATCCAGCTGTCACATCCCTGCTCAGGAATGAGGAGATCTCATACAGTGACTTCAAAGTCTTTGGCTATTGTTCTTCAAGAAAGTAGAAGGATGCTAAGCTATTTCTCATCAGTCCATAACCTGCCTACCTGTCCTGTTATCCAGATGGATGAGACTCTCTATTAGTTTTATTTACTGGAGACAGCATTACAGAAATCCACTTCTGCAGGCACAATTTTTTTTCTGATACAGCTATACTTTCTTCCTGTAACTATTGCTTTTCACTGTTCTGTGATAGCACCTCTCCAACCATTCACTCCTACCTTCTCTGCTCATTTACCAGCTCACCGAGTGATCTTTTTGATCTCACACTGAAAATGCAATTGAATATGGACATTTATAAATTTTATGGCCAAGATATTCTGTGATTTTTCCTAGATGAGACAGCTATCATACAAAAGATGCAAAGAGATTGAAAAAGGTGAGGAACCTTTGGGAATGTGTTGTAAACCTCTGAGATACCATTATTTACAAATATGAAACAACAATCTCTGATGAGGTTGCCAAAATACAAAATTCAACTCTTCATCATGGCTCCTTTTTAATTACTGTTCTTCAGTAATGCTAAAAATCCTTTCTCTAAATTCACTGCCTCCCTTCAAAGATGATATTGCCCAGTTTTTTCATTGTCTTCAACTTACACCTTAAGCTGGGAAGGATTAACCTGTTCTCCCAGAGGACCCAGACAGGGTAGGGAATGCAGAGTAATTTCTGTGGTCTGCACAGTGCGGCTGCAAGACTTTGTGGATCTGTTCTGCATTCTGGGTTGTGGCTTTACAGGATTGTAGTAAACTGAAGGAAGGTATTTTGGTCCCTACTTTAAGATTCCTGTGAGGGAGTACTTAAAATTCATGGACTTTGACTTCTCAGTAAAGGATGTCAATCCAAAAACATTTTGATCAGCACATTATGTTCTGTTGGTGAGATAATCAACATTAGAGCAACTGCTCGCAGCCTAGTGCAGAAAGCAAAGTCATTTCACCTTTCTGCTAATCAAATCCTAGCTGAATGCAATTTGAATAGTTTTGAAAAACAAGCAGGACTGATGAGGGCAAATTGAGTTCTACAAGAGGCATTGCAGAGCAGACAGGACAACAAGTAGGATGCCATAAGAAAAGGCCATTTGCAACCCCTCTGGAACATTTCCAGGAGTAAAATGTTACCTTAAGTTTTAAAAAAATGAGAAAGAAGTCCCATGGATCTTGAAGGGAAATTATCCTACAACATAAAAAATAAATGTTCCACCTGTGGGCTTTTTAAAAATGTGACAAAAATTGTAATGCAGAAGAAAAAATATAAAAAGCTGTTATATTTCTTGGAAGAAAAATGAGTATGGTAAATGGAATCCTATTCCCCCCAGTGACAGTGATCAGACAAACACTTTCTCACTACTCAGGTGCCTCCATGCATCAGGTTTAGTCCTTGCTGACTGTGTGGGTTTCCCACAACAGCCCAGATAACATGGATAGAGAGGAATTCTGAGCCAGATGATCTTTGACTACAAAAACTGTATCTAAACATTTTTAGGATTTGGAATTCTTTTTGACAGATGTACATCTAAGATATTTTTCAAAACCTCCAGCAAGGGGCATCTCCAATCTTTCTGTGTTTCCTTAAAAATCCTTATGCTAGGAATTTTTCCCTGATTGCAAACCTAAATCTCCTTTACTGCTACTTAATGCCATCACTGCTTGCCCTAGCCGCAGTGAACAATAAAAACACTTTATTCATTTGCTTTTTGTAGCCATTTTTTACACATTTGAAGATACTTATGTCTCTCTTCACTCTCCCCTCCTCTAGACTAAACAAATTCCATCATGCTGAATATTCAAGGCCTCAGTGGCTATTTACAAAGTGCTCATATATCAGGGCACAGCAGACCTGGATGGCTGTCTAAACTCTTTGGTAAGTGATGGCTCCGCTCCTCTGTCCCAGGGGAACAGTTTAGGTTGAGGAAAAAAGGAATGTGAATGAACTTGAGGTACTTTATGAGCAAGTTCAGATGCATGCTGTGTGTTCGTCCCAAAAATGTAAATGGATACTGTGGAACTAGCCAGCCTCCCCCAGAGGAAGAAAAGAACAAAGTAGAGCCAAAGGAAGGTGGTAACTTTCCAGGAAGGGGTGGGGACTTTTTCTGAGCTCAAGAAGGTGTTTTGTTGCTCTAACTTAACCTAAATTAGAACTAAGGATGTGAACAGAACCTTTGTGTGTCCTGAAATCTCTGCCTTCCATCTAGAGTAAAAGGGTTCATCTGTGAAAGTTCTTTTGAGATTATAAAAGTCATCCAAAGTCATGAAATTTATGTATTAGCAGAAAACTAAAGGCAGGAGTCTAAGTTTAGGATTTTGGGGCAGAAACTGATGCACAGGAAGTTCTATCTGAACTTGAGGAAGAATATCTTTACTGTTCACCTGACTGAGGACCAAACAGATTTTCCAGAAAAGGTGTGGAGTCTCCCTCACCAAGGATATTCCAGAAGCCCCTGGACACAATTCTGTGTCCTGTGCTCTGCGATGGGACTGGACAAGATGATCCACTGTGGTGCCTTCCAGCCTCACCCATTCTGTGATTCTCTGAGTGTGTGAGCTGCTGAGTCAACATCAGATCAAGTACCAGCTTCCCAAGCTGGCAAAGGATTTAATACTCACCTCTCTTCTCTTTGTGCCAAGTGTCAAGTCCTTTGTTTCACTTTTTCTTTTTTAATGTGTTGGTTAATGCAGACACAAGGCACTGGACAGAGCTGGGGAGAAGAAAATCGACAGGCAGCCTTTCCCTCCTGTGGAGAGTGAGCCCCTCTTGACAGATGCTAATTGCATCACTTAGAATTGTATGAGAAGGTGCTCAGATGCTGAAGAAATGGGAATGGATGTATAAATACTGTAGGTCTTAGATCCCATTATGCAATAACTATTTGAATAAAACCTAGACTGACTCTCAATGATGCTGAGTAACTGAGTGGTGTGAAAAAGGGAAGAGATACAGTGCCTCCTCCCCACATTTAATCTTTGCAAGAACTGTCCCAGATAGAAAATTCTGATAGACTTGCAGGGAATTTGCCTTAGTTCTGCACTGCCTTTCTCCTGTTTCTGAACTCAGCACCTGAATATTTTCCAGAAATACTCAGCAGTGTGACTAAGCATCTGTCAGGTGTTTGCTCTCTCATCTTCCCAAGGGCAGAAGTAGGAGTGTGTGTATAAGCGGAAGCAGATGGCAGAGTAAGCCTATTCTGTATACATGGATATGGTGAATGCACTAATATTGTTTAAATACCAAATCCTCAATAGCTTTGCTTTAAATAGCAGTGTATCCAGCTAGTGGGATGAAAGTCATGGAAGTGTTTTGAGGGAGAAAGCTGTGTAGGAGAGGACATGAGGCAGAGAGAGAGATGTGCAGAGGGGGATTATTTAGCACTGCAGCAACCCAAAGACACCACTGGATTAAGTCTCTAATCTGCAAACAGAGAATTGATTGGGTACTATTAGAAGGCAAAAAAACCCAAAAAAAAAACCAAAACAAAAAAACCACCAAAAAATAAAAACCAAAAACCCTGAAGCATAGTTCAGCTGCTTTTGTAGAGCTAACAGGCAAAAGCTGCCAGCTGAGATGTGAAAGAAATGTGCTCAGAGTGACGGTGAGAGGGGCACAAGGAAGCCCAGAGTAGGGGAATGAGAGCTCACACCTGAGAAATAGAGAGAGTGGGAACAGAAGGGAAGGCACTGTTGACTGGCCTTGAGATAAGACACTTCATACTTTTTGCCATACTTTAGGGCACTTTTTTGGGAGACAAGGTCCACCAGATTGGCTGCCCTCAGCACTGAAAAGCAGAAATTTCTGAAGAACAGGGGCAGCTTTTGGGGCCAGCAGGGTAAGCGTGAGTGACTCTTAGGGCACAGGGTGGATGAGTGGCAGAAACTTGATTGTCCTGATGTTTGGTAAGTGGAGAACAGAGCCCTGACTTGTGACAGCTCCAGCTGAGGCTTTTCACAGGGACAGAAAACAGCCAGCATCCCTCAAGTTGCCTTATCGTGGTGAGGGTAGCTTTAAATGGCTATTGTAATTTCTGAAAGCAGTAAGTAGGTCATTGTATCTTATCCAATTTCCTCCCTCATTTTGTTTTCTTCTCTCCCTTCAGGAAAGCACACTTCCTTACACACTTGATTGCTTGTTTGCAAATGGGAAGCGCTTTTTACGGAGCACCCAGATGGTATAACATGCTCAGCATTATTGTCCAAACATGAGCAGTTTGCATGGAGGCTCAAGGCAGTGTTTATTAATAAGTCGTAAAAACAATGAAACCTCACCAAGCAAAGGCTAAGAAAAAGTTGCAAATATATCTCACACATATATATATATATATATTTTATTTTTTTTTATTTTTCCCTTTTTGAGTTCTTATGTCACTTCACAAGACCCAACTTCCCCTTTAAAGTTGCAAATGTCATGTGCTGGTTGATGTGCTATGGGAGAGGCATCAAAACTCAGAATATCAAGTTATTATAAAAACTTGGTTTCCTCCTCCTTTTTTTTTTTTTTTTTTTTTTACACAGGAGAGAGTGAACTTTTTTTTGATCATGAAAGGTGGTCCAAACCTGGATTATTTTTTATACTGTGTGAGTGCTAAATAACACCTCTCTCTTCCCTTTTCAAAGCCTAAGGGAAGGTAAAAACCTGTGAAGGAGCAGGGGAGAAAAATAAGAAATAGAAGGTCAGTATTAAATACCACAGAAAGTGGGGAAAAAACATTTTTTAAATATTCAATTAGGATAAAGGGAAGCTTATTCGTTTGGAGAATATAAATACTCAGCAAGCATACAAACAAGGACAGTATTGAAATAACAAAGGCTCAAGAACTGAGAAAAGAAGGAGAACAACAGAAACTCAAGTCACATTTGTTGTGTGGACAAAGAACAAATTCTATTTTATTAATGTATAATTTGTTCTGGTCAAAACACTGAGTTTGTGGGGTATCATATCTTAAAAAAACATTTTTTCCACCTTGCAAATAATCCAAAATCCATAAACCTGTGTAAGAACTCAAATATGTAATAGTAGGAGCGTTCTTTTTTTTGTATATTATTTTCCATAGCAAAATTATCTATATCTGTTATATCAGAGGGGTCAAAATGTTCAAAGGATGAGTCATATTCACATTTTTATCATATTCATATTTTTAGTCTGCTCCATGAGAAACTGCACAGTAACAACCCCCAAAAATTTCAGCTCTATCTCTTCCTATACTAAAATTATGGGTAGCAAAAGTTCAAGGAAGACCAATCATACCATCAACTTTTTTAGTCTAGGGTTTAGATTTCATTCCCTGCTTGAAAAAACACAACTAGAACTAGTACTAGTGAAACACGTCAAGCTGCAGACAAATTAAACTCACGTGTCCTCACTTGAAAATGTCAGTGCAGGCAAAACTGTGGTAAGTTGAAGATAAATTTTGGTTTTATTTCATCCTCTTGAAGGTAACTTTGCAGTGGGAGCCCAACTGAGCTTCCTTTTAGGAAAGACAGAAATTAATCTGAAAGATCTTGAAGTGACATCATATAAGCCATGGTTCAATGAGAAGTTGAAGCATGTGTCTAATTTCTATGGGACTGTCCAAATGCCTAAAAAGCTGAGAATCTGAATTTCAAGTCACAGCATCTTCAGATTAGGGGTAAATGTGTATCCAATGTCTTGCAGTACCAGAACCAAACCTTATGCTGAACCCTGAAGTCCCTCTGGGTCATTTTAGAAATTACCTTAGAAAATTCACCATTTGAAAATAAGCCCAAATTTATTTGGTTTTTTTCTAATTGTTGTTTATTCTCTTTTTACCTCCAGTGACTACATGCCCTCTCTGGGGCTCCATGGCCACATCTTCTAAATTCCCTTCCTACAGGTTTGCTCCAAGAGGTGGCAAAATGTAATAAAGCACATCCTTATGTTTCTGCCCTGTAGTTCACCTTAAATGAAAAAATCCAAACTAGATTTGATTCCCCTATCAATGGAGGCTTAAAACAGGAGAATCAGGGGCTGCTCTGAATACTTTTTATGTGCTTGCTGTTGCCAGGGAAACCATTCCCCTGACATTCCAGTGCTGAGCATATCTTGCACTTCTAGCATTCCAGTTCTCAGAAAATTAAGACTGTATCATGCTATCATGGTTTGGAGAAACTATTAGAAAATCAGGACACATGCTGCTTAAATTAATAGTCCTGACTCCTAAAAATAAATCATTTATTGAGATCAGATTTAAAATATTCTGTTTATTTTATTTATTTTTTTTAAGGACTCAGCTTCATACTGAAACAGATAAAGGTGCAAGGACAGACCCTTGTTCATTATGAATATGCAGAAGAGACTGCTGATATTTAGCAGTTATTTTCTCCACTGTGACACAAAATTAGCTGTGGAGTGTGTGTCAGACAAAGAAGACTGTGAATAGCTGTGATTTCTTGTGTCATGTCATAATAAATGTGATGATCACATACAGTTTTTATGTATGGGTAAACACATTAGGACAAATTTACTTCTGATAAATCTATTGATTCTGCCAAATCATCCAGGGACAAATTTTCCATGGTATTTCATGTCCAGACCTTTGATCCTCTGGAAGTTATTTATGAAGAAAAGAGCTAATAAAGTTTTCCAGGGGGATCCAGACAAATGATCAGATTTCAAATTAAAAGCTCATATTCTGTGTCTAAAGAAGGCTGGAACTCATTAAAGTGTCGTCCTAAGCAACAGTGGTAACACCAAGGTAAGGAAACATTTCCTTAATTTGAAGAAAAATAAAATTTGGAACCCATCACTGAATGTTTCAGGTACAAATATCTTTGTTCAAGAGACATTTAGTAGCTTAAGCATCCTCTCAATGGTCAATAGGGAACACACTTTCCTTCAAGTTATCCCTGTATCCAAACTGTCACTTCCAAGGATAAATTCAAGAGGAATATCAGAAGCCACTAGCAAGAATATAAACAGCATGACACTTGCAGGGAAAGAACATGAATCTGACTCCTACAGGTTTAAAACTTGTTCTGGAAGCTACTGGACTGCCCAAGTAGCACCAAAAAGAAGAATTCTGCTCTTACCCCTGTGTCTGCTGGTCACTGCCTGCTGCCAAGGGATAAGGCCTCTTCCAGAACATAATTGTCACTTTCTAGGCTGGAACTTGGAGTTTCAAAGAGACACTTTGAGGGAAACCTTCTCATCTGTTTACAGAGAGCACAAAAATGCTATTTAAAATAGGATGAGAATGAGAAAAATGAAAGTGAAAGGCAATTGGGACATCTCAGGTCTGACTTTGAGGAGAAAATTATTATTTCTTTTGTACTTCAACTGGACCACAACACATGTTCAGACAGCTTTGTAGTAACATAAAATATTTTTTAGGGAAAAAAGTTGAGCTTAGCAATAATTTAAATATTGTTTTTTTAATTTTTTTTTTTATTGTCAAAAATGAGAAGAATCACAAAGTATTTTCTGTGCAGTTTCAGGTAAAAGTAACACCCGTGATTCTGCTGTTCTTGCCTGCTGACCCCAGCTGAATCCAGGAGTTTGTGTTGTCAGGGACCATGCAAACATATTGTCATTTGCTCCTCTTCCACATCGTTGTTTAAATGAACATCACAAGCAGGAACTGAGCAAGAAACAGCAAGGTAAAATCTGCCTGTTGAATCTAAAAAGCAGATAAGGAGAGCTGCAACTGATATCTTGGTCTCTGTTATTGCTCAAGTTTGCTTGAAATTTTAGTTGCTTGCTGCAACCAATATATATTAGAAAAGTTAAAAATTGTTTTGTAAGAATGATTTTTTTCTTTTATCCTGCCTAAAAATATAATGAGACTTTTTTTTTTTTTCCTAAGTTTACACACAAATTGTTCAATTCCAAACTTAAAAGTTAAAGTTGGCTAGCATTTTCCATGACCAATTGTCATTTAGGAAAAAAAAAAATAAATCTCTAGTAACACCCATGAAAAATTCAATCTTTGTTTTTAAACATCTGTTTCAAAATGGATATTTTTTATAGGATTAGTGTCAATGTTACTTTGGCTACTTTCCAACACACAGGATGATACTCCTATCTGTTATATTCTCTCCATTTATTTTTGCAACTAAGCTTATTCAGAGCCAGAGATAACCAGAAAAGTTTATGAAGGGGTACTTATTTTAGTTATCATTCTCTAATATCAATTGGATATAAAAAAAAATAAAATAGCATCATCTGTAACTTTTTGTTATTACTGTTTTCCTGTCCTATCTCAGAATATTTGAGAAGTTGATCTTGGGCTGCCTGAGTATTGCTTGTAGATAATGTACACAAATAAAGACTGACCCTGTGTTAGAGCTTTTAGAAGAATAGATAAAGGATGTGAGAAAGTGAGACTTATTGTAGAGCTGGGGAATTGAAACACAGAGAAATCCCACGAAGACAGACATACAGGCTTCATTTGAGGCAAGTGAATAATAGAATCACTAACTTTGTCCAAATAATAGCAGGGGGCATGGGGAGGTATCTCCAACTGAGTGTGGTTCTGAGGAGAACAGTTTTTTATTGAGGTGAGCATAATTAGGAGTGAATAAATGAATAATTGAACTGAATGTCTAGAAAGAACCCTTAACAATGCTTGCTCTGTGGGGACACAGAATATTTTCCTCAGGGGATTGACAGAAGATCTGGTACTTGAAACATTCCAAACCAGACTGGATGAAGAATTGAAAAGTTTACAGTCTGTCCCAGAAAGAAGTGCTCTGTAAGTGCCTTTAATGTAGGTTTTACCTTCTTCCCATTCTGTAATACTGTGATTTATGACAAGCAAGCATTCAGATCTCTATTAGAATTAGAATTACTACTTAAGGGTCTGGTTTCTCATCAATATATGGGAATTTATAGACCTGATTTCAAATGAAGTTAATATGTTTTGCCTCTGTAAATCCTTTCTGGGTGATGTGAGGCTAGACCACCTAGAATTAAAAAAAAAAAAGAAAAAGAAAAAAAAAAAGAAAAAGAAAAGAAAACTACTCCTCTGGCACACATAGCAATTTAAAAGCTGCCTCAGATTTACCTGATAAAGGATAACAGCTCCTCTCGTGCTGTTAAGGCCTGCAGGAGAAATAATTACAGAAGTACTCATATTTACTTAAGGAAAAGTGTATACTATTTAACTAATCCTTTGTTGTGCAGCTACAAGAACTGCTGATGAATGCCCAAGGCTGAGTTTAGTTCTGTGATAGGTATGGGCAGAACCTGTTAAACAAAGAGAAGTGATGCATGTGCATCCAAACTCAGAAGTATTTAAACATACCTGGAAAAATTTCAAGTTTTTGAGTAATGTAGAAACCCAGATCTTTATGGCCTGAGGAGCATATTTCTAGTTATGCAGAGTTTTCAGAATTGCAGCTTGAGGTTTTGTTGTCTATAACAATCCTAAATCTTATTTTAAATCTCATGTTTTTCCATGGAAAAATGGTTGGAGCCACTTGGAGTGTATCCTTTTAGTTCATATGTTTGTTAATTTAAACTTGCTAAAGGTCAGAGCTGTAACTCAGGACCGTGAGGTTATGCCTGAACCATGCAAGAGTTGTATAAAATAGCATTTTTATAAATTCTTATTCTCACTGAAGTCAGGGAACAGGGCTGATGGGAACAATCTTTGCTGGAGTCTGGCCTTGCCCAGGGCCAGGAATGCCTGCTGCACCCCACACCCTTTTTTACCAAACCCATTGCAACCAAAGAGCAACAGTTCCGGGCTGTAAATCACATTCCTTCTTTTTAAATACAGGGGCTTGTGCTTTCTCAACATCTCTTTTGTCAAGTGACTTTCTTAGGGATCGTTTAGAGAGCCACAGCTGATAAGTATAGATAATTAATTCCATTTAATACAAAGCATGTAAAGTTAATATGATAGATGTTTGAACACTCATTTTGAAATAAGGTTCATATTCCAGTAAGTTAGGCTGTTTGGACTGTTGTCATATTATTTCTTTCATGTAGAGTTCAGATCAGCTTCATTTAGAAATATTTCAATTTATCTTCCCTTATTATTTATCTTTACCATTCCATGTGGTGAGCAGATAAATTCTCAGGATAGTCTTGTTGGAAGCAATAAAGATATTCCTTCCCTAAGAATGATATTATTCCTCATCCTAGTTCCACATGTCACATTGATTATTATGGTACAAAACTAAGGAAACCAAAGGCAGTCTTGTTACTAAGGTATTATTCTGAGGCTCTGGAGCGGGGGATTTGTATCATTTAGAGCAACATTTTTCCCCTACATTTTTGGTTTTATTACTTTTTTAAGCCTTAGTCACCTCCTCTCTCTCCACATCTGTCTTACTCTTTTACACTAAGGATGGAACTCCATCATTTGTACCAATGTCTGTGACTTCAGATGTTCACTGTGACAGAAAGAAAATGTTAGATGCGTGTCAGACAGTTTTCACAGCCTTGTTTTCAACAGGGGAAATAGAGAGGAAAAGGTTCTGTGGGTGTCTTTGTGTCTCCAATGCTTGTGGAGGTCATCAGGACCAGGATCTGGCAGGTGAGTGTCTTTTCCTTTTGGCTGTCTAGTTAAAGAGTCTGAGATTCACACTTGGTGGCAGTGTTTGGCAGAAAATCTGGAGAGAACCCAGAAGCAGCATCCAGGACACAAATGCAGGTCTGGGCTCATGTTTGCTAGGATGAAAGATCCAGTTTGAATTTGTGGATGATATTTGTGTGTGCTAATCAAAGCTCTGCCAAAGACTGCAGAAGTAATTTAAGTGACCATTAAAATAAAAAGAGAGAGGAGTTTTCCAGCCAGCCCCCACCGCTGCAATAAATTCTTGCTCCGTGAAACTTTCCCACCTGGATTGTCAGAGCCTGTGAACAAACAGACATGGGGGGACTTGCTGAGCCCCCACTGCTGCTGCTGGAGCTGCTGCTGCTGGCAAGCAGGACCTGTGATAGCACTCTCTTGCTGCTATCTGTGTTTTCCATGTTTATCTAACACAGAGCAGAGGCACCGGTGCATCACGGAGAGCGAGGCTCTTGTAAAGGAGATTGCAGATAACCAGATGTCATTGGCTGCCAGGCAGCTGTGCCTACCTGTGTGCACTTGTGTGTGTGTGTGTGCTGTGCAAATAGCTGGGAGATGTAAAGAGCAGGTTTTTGTTTTCTCTTCTTCGGGTCGTGATTCTCTTACTGCGCTTGTTTTACCTAAGCCAGGCTTAATGTGGAGGTTTCTACAAATAATTACACAAGTAGATTTGGGTTTCCTCCATGTTAGGATACAGCTAACTCAAGGCTCTGAAGGCTGATCTTGGGAAAAGCACCTTTGCAATGTCAAGGTCTGTCTCTCAGTGGTGCACACAGTTTGAATCTAATGCACTGACATTGCTTTCTTTCCACCTCTAACACTAGAGACTGTTGGTATCTATTAACATCTTATCTGCTTAGGAACCATCTGCTTATCAGGGCAGAGCTGTGAACTCTGGCACCAGGGTGACCTTTGTCCACTTTCAGCAGTCCTGGCCTGTTAGATGTAATAAATTATTTGTTACTTTACTCAAAGGAAGAAGCCTGTAATGATCACAGGGATACTTTTATCCCCATTTCAGCTCTCTATTTATAAGCATTCAGGCTTTCAGCCTGCCAGTAACACTGCTTATAAACTCATATGTATGGGAAATATTTCAAATTGAGATGAAGTAATTTTACTATACCCTAAAATATAATAAAACTAGCACAGAGGTTTCTAGTCCCAGAAGATGGATGGATGTGATATGTTCTTGGAAAGTTATCACTCCAGTTTTCTCGCCTCATAAGTGGCAAAACTGAAATACTGGAAATGCTCATGCTGATAAGCTGGAAGAATGTACATTGAATCAATCAACATATTTTGTTTCAGTAATTTTAATTTAAAATGTGATTGATTGAGGTCTGGGCCTTTCTAATTTTCAATTATTTCAAGTGGCAAACTGAAATTTTGAAATGGAAAAGTCATTCTGCCACATCAGGAACACTGTAAGGAAATATAACATTTGGTACATTATATGCCGTGTATGTTCTTTAATTCTCTAAAGGTAGATGTACAAAACCCTGAAAACCTGCTTTTTACTCTCTGTTAATTTACTGTGTTACATGAAAAAATAAATTATAAAAGAAAAAGGTATGAATTCAGTCCTACAACAGAGATGTTTAGATTTCGAGGCTGGAAAACTGGTTACTGAAAGCAGTGATCCAGAATAGGAAAATAATTTCTGGACATGGTTGATTAAGCTCCCTGCATCATAAATGAAGAAGGCCTATATATACAAAGAAATTCCCAGCTGATGATTTCATGGAAGGGAATGACCAAGGCACTTGCATGTCTTTAGCCACAATAAGAAAGAGATGGGGGCTGGAACTGGGTGCCCAATGTCCCCTTCCATCCCAAACCATTCTGTGATTCTGTGATCAAGCCCTGGTGGTTTTGCAGGCATGGGAAAATCCAGCTAGCAGATCCACCAGGTGTAAAATGAGAGGTTAAAAAAAGGAAAAAAAAAAGTGGCTGGAGAAACACCAGCACAGTGTCAGCCATGACCTGTGAAAACAGTTTCTGTGAGTTTATTGGCTAACAGGGAAATTCAAAGAACACAGCTCTGCATGCTGACAGCACACCCTTAAAGAGACATATAAATGCCCATGGGATCAGACATCTGAGCATTCTTGTGGTTTAAGAATTCACTGTGTGTCAAGCAATCTGGAGTAAATGTCTGATTGCTTAATCTTAGTTTATGCAAAATATGAAGTAATTTTGCATAGCTTAATGCATCACCAAAGATGATTAAGACAAATCGCACTGCCGTGTACTTGCCAAGTGCATGCAGAGACAGCTATTGAAAAACATTTGCTGTGGGTACCCAATTAAGTCATGATTAGATAGCTCAGCCCCAGGAACCTTTGTGAATTTCTAAGAAACATAGTTGTGAAGGTGCTGGGGAATTTAGAGATGAAGATAAGCTCTTTTGAAGCACTTTCTCTAAGGGCAGAACCACCATCCAAATTTCCTTGTCCAAAGGACAGCAAGATAGCTGGTGAGTCAGTTCATAGGCACAAACCAACACTCCTGAGGACCAGGCAGTGTGACCATGTCAGGTTTCTTCTAGGAAGACAATCTGGGGCTACCTAGTGCATAAAAAGCCAATGGTAATTGTCTTTGTTCTTGTGGAACCTGACAGTCTAATTGAGAGAAAAACAGCATGGGACTTGGATAACTATACCTTAATAGACTCAAACTGCATACATTTCCATAAAATAAACCCTTAGTCCTAAATCTTAAACTCTCTGAAAATCCAGAAAGGGAAAAAAAAAAGGCATCTCAAGATAGTTCAGGGAACATACATTGTGTGGATTCTCAAAAAGGATTATTAAGAGTTTTTAGAACTGTTCATAAAAATAACTGTGCTAAGTGACAGCACAGGATTGTAGATTAAAATTCAGTAAATATTAATTAGAATAAATGCAATTATACATACTTCTGAGAACAGAGAGGGAAATGAGGGAGACAAAGTCAATTAAATGTAAATTTAAATTTAATTGAAATTCTAGATAGTAGAGATATTTTTGCGAGCTACTGAGGAATCCCTGAGTACTTTCAATTCCTGATTGACATCTCTTGTCCGACTAATGCAAACTAATTGATGTTTTTGTGTGCAAAGGGGATTTAGTATGCGCTGTACCTTTTGCTGGCAGCAGTGTCTTTTTCTGAAGCCACAAGTCTCCCACAGAAGAGCAACAGAATAAACTTAGGGCATTAAAGATTAGGTTTCTGCTGAACAAAAAGTATATATAAATATTTTCCTGGGTATTTTCACATATTATGACTGAAATCCAGTCAAATATTTACTTGAATTGATTTAAAACACAAATAAAATTATTCCAGATAGAAAAGAGACACATTTGAACTTGATAAAAACCTTTATTTATTATTTTCATTATTTTCAATGAAAAAAAAAATAAAGTTTTTTTTATAAAAAAAGAATGCAAGTGGGTGAACCAATGTACTAGTTGAAGGGAAAAAAAAAAAAAACAACTTTCCCATAAAAAAAAATTCCAAGGATTCTAATCTATATAAAAACCTGCCTCTCAAAATAAGCCAAGAATGGTATTTTTAAAATGACATTAAAACACTAGAGGATGAAAGATAACTCAGTGTTATATGCAGCAGTCACATGTTTTTTCTGCATTCATATAAAAAAATTCACTTGGTTGGTACTTGTGTTTGAAAATATTTCTTATTTAGCAAAAGCCTAATATTGGTTCCATGGTTTTCTCACATTCTGTAATATTATTAAGTACTGTGGAGGACAGTGGAACTTTTCAGTGAATTTCAACATATTGTGGAGGTAGGACTGCTTTATGACAGATGGAATTCAACTGGGATACAAGCAAGGTTATCCTTGTAGACAGAAGTACTCTAAACTTCTCATATGTTTCTCAAGCTGCAGGATTCTCTGAGGATCTAAAACATTTGGAAACTCATGGAATGTTTGACTAAGATATCTGTTCATTATTTGGCAGCCACGGTAAAAGCAAATATAATTTTCAGTTGGATGAAAAAAAAAAAAAAAAAAAGGATAGAAAAAGTTTCTACAAGATACAATGCTTGGAATAATAACCTTCATCTGGACCAGGTGTGATTACAGGTTCCCTTTTTCCCACAGCAGTGTTTACTTGCATATCTGTGTATGAAGGACCATCCAGCAGTGAAGAATAAGGTTTATTTTTCAAGTTAGCAAGGATGTTTCATAATAAAAAACCTCAGAATATTCCAAAAGGGTATCCAACCTTAATTTCAGATTGTATTTCAACAAAACAAAATTTATTAATTTGATACTTTTAAATCTCTTGCCTGCATCTTAAAAAAGCAAAGTGCTGAGGAATGCAATTCACAGAATCATAGAATAGTTTGGATTGGAAGAGACCCTAAAAATCATCCCCTGCCATGGGCAGGGACACCTTCCACTATCCCAGGTTGCTCCAAGCCCCATCCAGCCTGGCCTTGGACAATTCCAGGGATCCAGAGCCAGCTGCTCTGGGCAACGTGTGCCAGGGTCTCGCCACCCTCAAAATACAGAATTTTTTTCCTAATATCTATTCTAAACATTTTTCAGCCAGGGACACCCTTGTCCCACCACTACAAGCCCTTGTAAAAAGTCCCTCTAGTAGGACTGAATAAAGTGAAACAGCAACAGAAATCCTCACTCACCCAGTGGGTTTTCCTGCTTCAGGAAGCCTTCATATCAAACATGATAAGAGTTTTCAAAAGTGAGATAAAGCAGTCGTTCAGGAACAGCAAGTAGCACTTGTAAGCGCAGACAAAATGGCAACACAAAACGCCTGACTTCAAAACATATCTGATAGATTCACAGCACAATAATAAAGAGATCCCAGTCCCTAGGATCCCTACCCAATCAGTGGAGCATCATGCAGGTCATGACTTACAGGACCCAACTCAAACATCCCAATGACATCCCCTGGGAAGCCTGAGGGAGTGTGCCCCGTGCTCTAAGGACTGAGTTTCAGACAAAACCCAGGCAGTGTGAGTGCACTTCTCAGAGAGGCTGGAGCTGCAGCAGTGATTCTCTGTGAAATACTGCATAGCAGGTGTGGTTGAATAGATTCATCAGGTAAAAGAATGCAAGTGTCCCCCAGAAAAAGTGAATTGCACTCACAGTGGTTTGGATTTTAGGTTTTTCTCCATACTCTCGAGACAACATGAACTACTGGAAACACTCTTCTGATATTATCAGAGAAAGCAAATATTGATGTTCATATGCCTTTTGAATTGGATAAATGCTTCTTTTTATTTTAGCAAGGAAATTTATAGTAATAACTCATAGTAAATATGAGAATTTTATCTTCCTTTCACCACACAAACCAATTAGATTACTGTAATATTAAAGAATACTTTAATATAAAATAAGCTTTCTGGACTATGAATGTGAATTGCTTGCTTTTCATGACAAGCTTGCTTAGAAGAAAGGGACACTGCAATACCCTGTTAAATTTTCTGTGCTGTTCTTTGTTCTCATCATTCATCCATCTGGACAAAAAGTAGGTAGAATTATTCTTTCACTGTTCAATGGGACAGTTCCTTAAAAATTGAATAGGAAGGGATCATATATTTAAGTAGAGGAGAAAACAATTTAAATTAAAATATTGTACTGAGATCTATTTTCTATTCTTGAAGTAAAGGATAAACTTGAGTTCAGTTCAACACAAACAGAGCTGGGAAGGACTGCCATGCACCACCATGACAGATCAGTGAAACTGATCTTTCTAATTAAGCCTGGCTGCAAGGTCACAAGGACATTTTTACTCTTTTTTCACACTCTTTTCCTGATTCTGGCATGAAAATAATTTCTTTAATTTCCATTTGGTATGGAATAGCCTCTGCTTCAAGTTAACAGTAGATTAACACTGTGAGAAGCAATAATGTTTTTGCAAGTGATAGGATGAATACAGTCTGATTTCTCAGTCTTTCATCTCATCCCTCTTTAACAGTGTGTCCAAAAAAGTGTCAGACTTTCAAAGCATCTTTCTCAAACATAGCCTCACATAGCTAAAAAAAACCCTCAACAACACACAAAATTCACTTATATGTTAGTCTGTAACATTGGTACCTAGTTGTAACCCAACTTTAGGCAGTCTTTGTACTTATTGAACTGATAGACAACATAGGCAGTGACATGAAAATATAATTTATCATATCAGAGGAAGCACATACATTATTATCAATGCTTTATTACCTATGTTTAAATTCCCTCCCTGGTGTGCAATGGAGTGTGAGTAATATCCAGACTTTAACTCTTTCCTGTCACTTCAAGTAATAGGATTCTTTCTGGAGGCATCTATATCACCGAAACTTTCCTGCTGGGAGTAAGTTCTGCCATGGTCTCTATGCCTGGAAATTAATTAAATGACCTTTGACATCAGCACCAGCCACTACAACCAAGGCAAAAGCCACTTAATGTGCTGCTTCTTGTGTTTGCTAACGTTCCCAACTTAGTCCAGAGGTGGAAATGTTTGGTAAGAACAAAAAAAAAATAAACCAGGGGCTAGCTAAAGGACATAGGAAAATATCAACTGGAGGACAGTGGAGAAAGCACCAGATTCATGTGGCTTTGTTCAGATTTCCAGTTGCACCACAAAATTCATGTAGAACATGGGAAATGGGTGGATCATAACAGGACAGGGAAAAAGCTTTAAAGTCAAAGAGGGAGGTGTTAGATTAGATATGAGGGAGCCATTCTTCCCTGTGAGGGTGCTGAGGTCTCAGTTTGCTCAGAGAAGCAATATTTACATTGTGCTGCCCCATCCCTGGAATTGATGAAGGCCACGTTGGATGGGGTTTGGAGCACCCTGGGATTGTGGAAGGTGTCCCTGCCCATGGCAGAGGGGTGAAACTGGATGATTTTTGAGATCTTTTCCAATTCAAACCATCCTTTCATTCTATTATTCGACAAATATGCAAAATATAAACTATGCATTCTTTCTCCCTCACCTTGCATATAGGTTTCTATTAGCATTTTTCATGAGAAGAAAACATTTCTTTTAGGGTTTCTAAACATGCAGCTACAAAAGTCAACTGGAAATGCCAGACTTCAGTGCTGCAGGTATATATCAAGCTTCAGGCTTTTCTCAGGTGGTTGAATTTCCAGCTACATCAAGCTTCCCTCCTTTCATGACACTCCTGCTGTCTGTGAGACAGAGTGTACCCTGCTGTGCAGCCTCTTCCTGGCTTGGGGCTCATTTCTGTGCTCACCTGTTTGAAGACAGAGCTGCTTTTTAGTCCATTGGGAAAGAGGATCCAAACTTCACAGCAGTCCTTGGACTTGATGTGCTGGTGAAATATGTTAAGTTGGGTCCTAGTGCTAGAAGACCTACAGGTTGCAAGGGGGTCTCTGCTGTGAAAATACTCTCAACTGGGCTGCCAAATTCCACCCTGTAATAGCACTGTCAGTCCAGTAAAACATAGTTAAACAAGCAGAGGTTTGGTTCCACCAAACATTTATTCTATTCCAATATTTCAGGTTGATTTTCAGATATTATGGAGACATTTGTGAATTACTACACACCTCTGCGTGCTGGATTGCTTCCATTTGCACTTTTAAAAGCTGCTATATGTACAGATAACAGCTTTCCAAGCTGAAAATGAGTGTGAACTATTCTATAAGTTCACATGGGGGGTAATTTTTTTCCTCTCATTCATCAAGTTTTCTAGTGTCAATGCCTCACCTTGTTCATCATTAATGTGTGAAATTATATTAAAATAGCATGAAGAATTGAAATATAAAGATATGTAACCCAGGAAATTCACACAAGTGCTGTCAGTTCTTTGACTCAACATCATCAGCTGGTGTTGCTTTGATGCACAAAGTTCTGCCATAAAACAGAGCCATGGAGCCATAGAGAATGGCTTTATTTGAAAGGGACTTTAGAGTTAGATCATCTTATTCCAATATCCTGCCATGGGAAGGGACACTTCCCACTACCCTGGGTTGCTCCAAGTCTCACCCAACGTGGTCTTGGACACTGTCAGGGATGGAGCAGCCGCAGCTGCTCTGGGTGGTGGCAGTGACAGGGAGCAAAGGTGCCAATGCTGAATTGCTTCATGCTCTACCAACATTCCTGGTGAAATCATAACTCATAATGAGCAATTAGCTGGAGTTCTGAATGATGGTTCTGTCCTCCCAGGCACTGCTGTCACCATCCACTTTATGGTCCTGTAGTTTCCACACGAAGGACCAAGTATGCCTAGCACTAAAACATTGCTAGATTTCCCTTATTGCAGACTGTGATGTAATTAGTATTCTGACCATCTCATGGAATCATTAGGGTTGGAAATGACCTGTAAGATCAAGTTCAAACATCAACAGTATCAAGTCCACAAACAACAATATATCTTAGTGTTTTGGGTGAACAGAGATGTTTTCCTTCCCCCTTTGGCATTAGTGATCCCAGAACAATTTGTCCTTCCTGACATTTTAGAAGCATTGCAGGGCAGCACTGGATTTGTTTTGTGCAGTGCTCTACAGGAGGCTACCTTGATCTCAGGGCAAGCTGGTTCCTCACACAGAGTGCTCAGGCTTGCTCCATTCTGGAGGCCACTGGACACACAACCACTGAAGGCTGTGAAAGAGGGCACTGAAGAGGAACCTCTTGTCCATCCGTGAATTGCTGAGCAAAGACTTCCAGGTAGCACTTTCAGGAGGTACAAGGTGAAGGAGATGCTGGAGAGGCCTTAGCAGAGGCATAACACGGTCATATAATCAGCACAGAACCACACAAAGCAGGGAAAAATGCAGTTTTCATGGGCAATACTATAACCAATGCCACATCAGAGCAGTGTCCAATCATTTTGAACTGCTGCAGTACAGACACATCTCACCTGGCTTACCCTTCTCTCTTCCAACCCATCTCTTTTAAGGCAGGACACCCCTGCTGTTTATATGTTGTTTTAATCCTGGGCCCATTGTGCTTTACACTGAATTTTATCTAGGTGAAATGAAAAAATCTAGGTTTAACAGCATTTTTAAAAATAAAACATTGATATGTATATATATATGGTGAAAGTACAGAGCCCTTCACAGAGAACATAATACTAGTCCCTTGAAACAGGCAGGAATATTTGCCTCAGGGATAACACCTAAACTCTTCAAGATGAAAATAATAATACTAAAACTATATGGTATAGACTGGACATTGTTAACATTGGCATACATAGTGAATAAAATTATTATAAAACTCAGGAGGCAAGTCTAAATATTAGAAAAAAAATGCCTGCTATGGAAAAGTTCTGCTGTAAAACCAACAGGAACTGGTGCTGTTGGAAGTTGAGATTATTCCTGAATCCATTCCAGTCATTCCTATGCACATGGGAGACCATGGGTTAAATCAACAGAGAGGCAAGAATTTACAGTACAGTTTCTTACTGAGGAGTTGCATCTCCCTGTGCGAGGGGCTGAATTTGGTCCTTGATTTTGAGGAATTGGCTTGAAGCTAAATAAGAGCCAGAATTAGTCACACATTTTCAGATCCCCGTGGCTCCTACATAAGAACAAGTTCAGTTGCCCCTGGAGGTGAGAATGTAGGAAGTAAATTAAAGCAATCTTTTGCCATTAAGCTAGTGTGTACATTGAGATTAATTTTTGGTGCCAGCAGGGCTTTGCTGCGAGGATGCTCTCAGCAGGGCTGCAGTCCTAACCTATGGCTGTTGCTATAGGGAAAGAAAAACCTGTCAGGAAAGGGGTGCCACGGCACCAAAAGGGGAAACACTCCTTGATACAACTTAAATTAATGCTAATTAAAATAAGAAATAGGTAGCAGGAGGGAGATGGCAGTGTTAATCAGCATAAGATAAGGCAGGGGTCTGGAAACGCTCCACTAGGATCTGCGCCTGTACAGCTCGGTTTGTTTACAACAAACAAAATCTTCTCAGCTACTGTTACTGTAGCCATGGCAACAGTATTGAGGTTACATCTATCAACAAAGAGAGCAAAACAAAGATAAGGCTGGTGTTTAATAAAGATGAGCCATGATAATTATACACCAGGCAAAAGACGTCTGCAAAACGAATAGCCTGTGCCCCCAATTTATGTGACTTTACCTCTGCAACAATAGAAATTAGATAAACTTGTGACACCAGTGTCACCATTTCCCTAGTAGGTGGTCGAAAGACATTAAGCATGCTCCCACTGCCTTTAAATATTAGACAGGGATGCAAACTCCTTGGCCTCTTATTTATTCCATGTGTAAAGTCACGGTGGTTTGGGTGCGACAGTGACATCTGAGGTTCTGTCAGGGAGCATAAGAGAGAAAAGGATTGCTGAGGCTCACAGGCACAAACTACCCAACTAGAAAAAGTAACATTATAAAAAAGTGTCATTTATATTACTTGGAATATATGCCAAATGCTACTGAATTTTATCTGTGTATCAATTTACTTCCCTTTGCCTCCTCACAAATTTTGCAATTAGCGCTGAATGTCCCTGTGGTCCTTTGGGAAGATGTCATGTGTGATTCAGTTTCCTGGGAATTAAGTCAGCTTGTCTTCAGGATAAGAGGCTGAACAGCAGGATTCTTCAGATGCCCACCTCCCAACTCCCAATTCCACAGCTAGGGAAAAGCAGGAGAAGCTGTGCTCCAGAAGTGGAAATGAGAGCAGGAGATGAAAGGATGGGTGACTTAGGAAGTCTGAGCTCCAGCTACTCACATCTGACATATTGATCCCTTTTTTAGTCTGAGAGGGCCTATTGGGAATGATTTAAGCTAAATTTTAGGAGGACATTTTGTTGCAGGACTTCAGTTAACCCACACAACAGGTGAAAAAAACCCAAACCAACCCAAATCAAATAATTTGAGTAGAAGGAATGAGAAAAATTCTCTAAAAGAGAGGTGTTTGATTGGATTACTCTTGTTACCTATGCCAAAAATCTAATCCATCATCTGCCCTACAGAAAACCCTCAAGAAAGAGTCCCTGTTTGCCCCTGGTCATATCTAACATCCCCAAGCAGATTTTTAGGATGCCATGGAATATATAAAATGTAATTTACATGTGGCTGCCTTATTTAGAGAGACAAATACCTCTTTCACCGCTTTAGATTTTACAGCATGTGAATTTTTTAAGATAGAATGTTTAAGATCACTTGTCTTTAATCTTCTGAAAGCTAGGAACTCAGCCTAAGAAATTAGTTGACTAGACTATCACATTAGTAGCTGCAGAGAGACCAGCTCTGCCATGAAACAATTCATCATTTCTAAATGTCTAAGATGAGTCACCCTCTGAAGGCTTTCTGCTGAAAAAAGACTAAATGACTAACTTAGAGGAAGCAGATCTCTCTTAGGTGGCTAAGCTAGAGTGAGATAAATTTTAAGTGCCGTCATAACTTCTTGCAATGACTCCTTAATTTTATTAAGTGATGGTTATATTACTTTAAAATAGCTGGAGACATCATCTGGTATTGTTGTCCTTATGTGTTGTTTTCAATCAACAAAAAATCGGAGTGATATTGTTAAACAAAGGAAGGCAAGGCATCTTTCTCTAATCTTGTGGTGAAATGATAAATTTTGGCTGAAGCCATTTATAGAGAATTATTCTTTGCATCTGATCTGTGTCCTGGATAGGACCAACCATCATGGCTTTTTCATATAATTCTGGTTTTATACAATTTTTCTCAAAATATTTGACAGTGTAAAGTTCAATTGCAGGTGGTGAGAGACTCTTATACAGCATGGTACTTAGAGGTTTTGTTTCTTGCCTTTTATGGTGGCATGGAGACATGCTTGGCTCCCTCAGAAAATAATTTTAGAACTGTTGGAGTGTATAGAGATAAACAAAAAGTATGTCTGTGCCTTACCCATATAACCCATTAGAAATCATCCTTAAGTATTAATTCCCTTCAGCTGTGTCTCAAATAATATTAGGAGGCATGGCCAAGAAATCTCTCAGAGAGTGTGCAAGCAATATAAATAAATGATGCAGGATTCCAGTACATGCATTGTCAAAGCAACTATTAACTTCAATGATATAGCAATTTTTCCTCTAGTTTTCCTCTTGGCTTCAGTGGATCTGGGCAAAGTCAAGTGAGCTAAAACTATTTAAACTATGAGTATGCACCTATAGGTAAGTGCCTAAGGGTGAAAAATAAGTGTGTCAATGTAGTTTTGCAGTGCAACTAGCTGAGAGGAAATGGATGCAGGAAAAAAGCTCAGAAAAGGGAAGTTAAAGCAATGGGAAAAAATGCCACTGAACATTGAAAAAAAGGTTTTTGTATTATATAATGACATGTAATGTCTCAGGGTATTCTAGACAGATAAAATGCCTTTACCTTTCAAATCTGGCTTAACAGAGACTCAAATTTGCCATCTGAAATTAGGAACTGTGAAAGGCTTACAATGGCTTTAGGCATGATTGTCCAACTCTTTGGGAACTGCATGGAAACCACAACTGCAATCTGTGTCCAGTAAATGCTCCTCCAGGAAGGTGAAGACTGTGGAGTGATTCCTGTGCTTCTGTCTTCTTGGATATGTGAAATGCTGTGAGTTCTATCATGCCATCCCACCAAAAGAAAATTAAAATGTGACACCAAATTCTGCCGGTGGCAGACTTCATTTTTTCCTGGACATGGTGGAATTCGCACTCGAAGACTTCAGTGGTGTCTCTTCCCCACCAATTGAACAAAAGCCCTTGTACTTCTTTTAGGAGTGTTGCTTCTCTTAAAATTGAAATTTCTGTTGTGTGTCTCAACTCAGCAAAAGAAATCCTTTCCAATGTTTTTTACAACACTTGTTTGCCTGGATTTTTTTTACACTTATTCTTTCAGGAGAAATTTAAATCATTACTGGACAATTTATGGCTTATTTTACTGCTGATTGATCACTCTTCAGGCTGTAAGAGGGACATGAATTTCCTACTTCTTCTCTCTGCTCCCTAGTAACTTGTATCTAACGATTCCCATGGGGCAATCCAACCTGGAACAGTGTGTGTTTGATTAGATTCTCTTTCATGAATTTAAAACTCCTCAGAATCTCAAAATATTTTGTTAAATATTTTGGTTTCTTGTTTAATCATCAAGCATGGAACAGGTTGTTGATTCTTCACAATGGACATCTCTTCTCTGGCAAGTTTTGTAGAATAGAGACAATTTTTAAACTTCAGGCAACAAAATGCTCCTTCCATACATGTAATCCTAGAGAAAATTTTATTCCAGATGGTGTCTTCATGGAAGAAGTTTTTCCCCTGAGCATAAACAAAAAAAATGTGCAACTAATTTTCAAAAGTGAGTCTGCAATAAAGTAGGAAACAGTCAAAAGAAAAAGGAAGTTCTGCCGAGACTAAGAAGACAGATGCAATTTGGATACAGGCCTTGAATCTGGAACAGCTAATTTAATTATTGACAGTGTTACAGACTCTCTGGCTTGGAAAAATCAATTTATCCTTGTATTCCAATACTACACTAAAGCTAAAGAACATTCTTGTATTCAACTACTTTGGGGTTTTTTTAGGGATTATTTTTGTGTTCTAGGATTGTTTTTAGCTCTGCCTACTAAACATCATACAACATGTCATTCTTTCAGTAAAGGCTGTAATGAAGGACTAGTGATCTTACATGGGTTTGTTACAGAGATAAATGGGATTTCTGTGTACTGGATACAAGCTGAAACCCTCCACATTCCCTCTGTCCCTACTGGATGCCTATAACCCCGCATCATTTTTACACCAATATTTCAGAAAGCATTAACAGCCTGTGAGTCCAGATCCTGGAAAAGTTGGAGGAAATCAGCTCTGCAGCTGCTCTCTGCCCTTAGAAGTTCTGCAAGGTGAGGCAGCAACACCAGGGCATCAGTGCAGGTCACCGCTGCAGCCTCCTCCTGCCACACACTTTGCAGCCCATCCTTCACACCTTGATGGAGTGCAGTTGGAGTGGAGAGTTCAGCCCAAATTGGAGGTGCAGGTACAAGGATACAGCTTGCCCTGGCTTTAAGAGGCTGCCTTTCACCACATATGTCTGTGTGTACTCTACACACAGCCACTTTCTGTCTAAGCTGCTGCTTTAACTTGTGGCACTAACATTATTCACTGTAACAGAAGCTTAGGCAACCAACTTGTGTACCCACATAGCTGATAAAAAATCCAAGTCCAGGCTGAGCCCCCATCCCCTGTGCTGGAGAAATGCTCAAGGCAAAAATGAAAATTACTTTAGAGTTTATTAGATGTAGGTCTTGATCTGCAGGATGTAAAGGTGAGGTCAGGTTATGAAGAAAGACCTGCATTGCTCTGCTCCATTACTGCAATTATCCCCTTTAACATTTGCAGTGTTTTACCTGTGTTCAGACCCAGAAGGAGCCAAAATCTTATACAATATATACCCAAACTCTCTAGAAAATATACCTATGTATATATTAATCAGAAAATACTTCAATTTTCTACTCGGGCTTTAGAACATGGAATCACAGGATCATAGAATGGTTTAGTTTAGAAGTGACATCAAAGATCATTCCATTTCACTCCTGCCATGGGCAGGGACATCTTCTACTATCCCAAGTTGCTCCAAACCCTCTCCAAGCTGTCCTTGGACACTTCCAGTGATGGGGCAATGACAGCTTCTCTGTAGTTCTTCTCACCACCCTCAGAGTACAGAATTTTTTCCTAATATCTCATGTAACCCCTTATTCAGTATAAAGCCATTCTGCTCCCCTTTTCCTCTCATTACCTCCCCTTGTATAAAGATCATTAGAGGTCATCAGTCCAGGAGTCAACTTGAATACATCTCTGTGCCAAAATGACAAATCAATAGATCAGGGACAGTAAAAAACTAGAAAACTTTCTGAAGTCCTTCCCCTTTGGTGGATGCCTTCCACTTTTCTGATAGCCCTTCACTTGCCTCCAAAGACTCAGATTTTGGGTTAAGACACACACCATGGACTGCCTTACCAGATGGCCAGGGATAAAAAAAAAATCTCTGAATGAGTAATGGAAAATCTAGGCTGAAACCAAAGGTCGTGAGATCTATTAGAGTGGAGACTGATCTCTAGAGAGAAACAGTGGAAACTGTTGCATGAGTCATTTCAAAGTGGACTGAAAAAAGTGCTGGAAATCACACCACAGGGAGTAATCTTGCATTGGATGAGGGATAATGTAAGTGATTTACACTAACAGGTCTTTTCCATCTTTAATTTTGATGAATCTATGATCCCCAGAAAAACAGGCTTATTTCCTCAGCTTAATATACTACAGTCTAGAAGAGAATATGACAGAAGTGTTTGGGGATGTGGTCTTTCATTCCAGTAAATGCCAGAAATCGAGCTGCCAGCACACAATACCATTTTGTCACTGTCAGTGATCTACACAACATGACAGATGAAAGATTTTTGATGTTGGGTTGGTTTGAGGAGAGTATTTTTCTTTTTTTCACCCCTTATTAAGTCTGGAAGCTCAGACCATATGACCCATTTGAAATCTCTGCAATAAATACAGAAAATTCATTCCCATTTCTTCTATTTCACGATACATTGTTTCTTCTAATTTCACTGGCCCATGGTCTGTTTGCTAATGGAATGTTGTCTACATTGTCTGCAAGGACATTAAAAGGTACTTTGGTTCATTGTTTTTGCCTTAAGTGATTGCTTTTGTTACCCTTTTTATAAAAGATGGGAATCACCATCTGCAGGTTTTGTGGGTTTTTTTACTTTTTTTTTAAAACAAACAAATCAGGCTAAATCACTGGAGAGCTGCGTTATTCTAAACAATTTATGAGACAGTCTGTCTCACTGTATTTCCCTGTAGAAGGGATTGGGCTGATTTTATAAATGATTTATTACTGTTTTCTTCTATAGGCACCAACAGACTAGACTGAAAAATCAAAGTAAATTGAAGGCAAAATAACCTGTTTTCTTTCTTTAGAGTGGGATTGTACACACATCCATAACCTTACACTAAATTTTGCTAAAACATGAAAGTAATTGGTTAATGAAAGAAGAGCTGTAAAAATATCAACATAAAAATATGTGATAGACTAATACTAGTTGTGAATACAAAAAGTGGCAATCAAACAAAAATCTACAGCTTCCAGTGGAGAGAAACCAGCATGTTTACTCAGTGGCTCAAATCTGATTAGGTCCATGTGGCTTTTTTCTTTTTTCTTTTTCTTTTTCTTTTTTTCTTTTTCTTTTTCTTTTTCTTTTTCTTTTTCTTTTTCTTTTTCTTTTTCTTTTTCTTTTTCTTTTTCTTTTTCTTTTTCTTTTTCTTTTTCTTT